>NC_065449.1:190094338-190394338 GCF_917563875.1 Diabrotica virgifera virgifera
AAAGTTGAGAAAGAAACAGTTTAAAAATAGATTAGCTATATATGTCCAAGGAAGATTGTACAAATTCTGAAAACAGGAGGCTAAAGACCAGGTTGTAATTTTTTTTGAGATATAAATAAAAAGCAGATAATCCTCTTACGCTATTAAGCAGGATCAATGGTATTAATAAATAATCAATTTTGCTATTACAATTTATTCGCTTGAGACATGCATTGGATGTAAACATTAGTTGACAGCTATGTCGTCATCGGCAACGTAAGAGATTACAATTTCCGTTCAGGTTTTGAATATTTTTGATTAGTGATGAGCAAAACAAGAACAAGACCAAGACCAGGCTAGTCTTGGTCTTGGTCTTGTTCTTGCAAGCTTGGTCTTGGTCTTGGTCTTGCAGCTAAAAGGCAGTCTTGGTCTTGGTCTTGGTCTTGCACTAGCCGGTCTTGTTCTTGGTCTTGGTCTTGCTGCAAGAGTCTTGCTGGTCTTGCTTTTTTTTGTAGTAAGAATTTGAACCAAACAGTTTAGAATAAAATGTACATTGAAATAAATAAAGATGTGAAGAATGAAACTATATTTTTTGCTTTAAAATTTTAAAAGAATGTAGAATGTAGTTTCAAACGGATACCAATTGTAACATTATACCTATATTCACCTAATTATTTTTATTTCATTAAAAAGTATGTTTCAAATACAATGGTTTATTTTCAAATTTCAATTTTAAGTTGAATTGAGACACAAACTGCTTTTTATAAATTCAATAGCATATGATATCAAAGAAAAAAAAAAAAGAAAAGTGAAAAAAAAGAAGAAAAAGGAAAAAGGTATTAGTTACATTTTATTTTATTTGGAGTAAATACGCGCTTTATTTAATTATACATACTTATATACAAGGCAAAAGCAAAACTGTGTTTTTATGTGGAGAAAAAATAAAAAAAACATTAAATTTTAACCAGATGTAAAATTCCTATTGAAATGATGTATCGAACGTGAACACTGATTTCTCATTAAAAAATAGTTATTTATGAAACAGTTCGTGAAGTATGCTTTTTGCGAACGCACGCGATATTTAGAGCACAACGGAGCGAGGGCTATACATCGCGTAAGTTTGCAAAAAGTACTTCACGCACAGTTTCATACAATATTTTATATACTCTTCGATAAACAAATAAAAAAACAGTAACTCTTCGTCACTGGAATTCATTTCCATTCTACAATTTTTAGAACTTTGACATTTAAAAATCCTAACTACTTTTAAACCACAAAACTGTCAAAAATTTTGTTGTAAGTCATTGCTCATATTGTCATCACCATGACAACGCGAAAGTTAAGGATATTTGATTATATGAAACTGTGCCAAAAAAACCATTGAAAGTGTGCAAAAAAGTAAATCCCATTTAAAAGACATTGTTACTTCACACACACTTTAAACCCTTCACGCACTGTTCTCTATAATGACAGTTTTCACAAACTAAAAACTGATACATAATATGACATAGAGTAGATAATAGTTATTTATTGAAACAGTTCGTGAAGTATGCTTTTTGCGAACGCAAAAAGTACTTCACGCACAGTTTCATACAATATTTTATCTACGATAAACAAATAAAAAAAGCTGTAACTCTTCGTCACTGGAATTCATTTCTATTCCACAATTTTTAGAACTTTGACATTTAAAAATTCTAACTACTTTCAAACCACAAAACTGTCAAAACTTTTGTTGTAATTCATTGCTCATATTGTCATCACCATGACAACGCGAAAGTTAAGGATTGTCATCATGACAACGCGAAAGTTAAGGATTGTCACCATGACAACGCGAAAGTTAAAAACAGTGCGAAAAAGTAAGTCCCATTTAAAATACATTGTTACTTCACGCACACTTGAAATTCTTCACGCACTGCTATCTATAATGACAGTTTTCACAAACTAAAAACGTATACATAATATGACATAGAGTAGATAAAAGTTATTTTCAGTTCATATGAACGTTTAACCTATAAAGTTTGTACACATAGTTAGTAAACATTCTGCATATACAGGGTGGCCGTATAGTGTGACAAAACTCGATATCTCGGAAACTGTTCATAATAGAGAATAACTGAAAATAGAAAAATTAAAAAAAATCATTTTCCGAAGAATCCAGTATCACTCAAAAACATTTCATTATTTTTAGCCTTTAAGTTCCAATTAGAATCAAATATGGCGGAAAATCTATTATACTGGAAACCGTTGAACTGTCACAGGAATAATTTTATTTCTGTTTCTACATATACGGTTTTTTAAATGTCATTTTTGAGTACTGCAGAAACGACGTCATCAGTATTATTTTCATAAAATGTGTTCTTATACGACAGTCTAATACGGAGCATTTTTTTTAATTCGATTGTGCTCCCCTTTTTTTGACATTCGATTGCTTTTTTTGTTATTTGAGTGGCCTGCTTACGTTAAATACCCTTTACTTACTGTTGTAAAATTATAAGATAATGCTAGAAAAGTTAGAAGACGAATGTTAAAACCAATTCCCCTTAATCTGTTTTACTAACGATCAAAGTATATAATATCAAAATTGTTGATTTTTAGCTTAAAATATTATGTATTTTAAAAATTCGATATTCTTGAAGGTTTATTACAATGTCAGTATATATTATTGAACAAAAAAAAAATAAAGTTAACTAATAAAAAACCAATTTCGCAAAAAAGTGCAAGAGTCTTGCAGGTTGGTCTTGGTCTTGCATAGTCTTGCAAGGTTCGGTATTGGTCTTGGTCTTGTTCTTGCAAGCTTGGTCTTGGTCTTGGTCTTGCAGCTAAAAGGCGGTCTTGGTCTTGGTCTTGCTGCAAGACCAAGACCAAGACTGCAAGACCAAGACCAGTCTCGCTCATCACTATTTTTGATAACAGTTACTTGTATAATCGCGTAAATTATTCAATTATTTCATTAATAGAATTATTTTTTCACTAACTATGTATTCAGTGACTTCAGTAATTTATCTATCTATGTAAGGATTTTTACAGCTGCCGCCGCCTTCCTTCTTTCAACCAACGTCTCCCGTCGTTTCTGTTCTGCCATTCTCCGTCTCTAAGGTCTCGTCTTTCCATGGCCTCGTCCACTTCATCCCTCCATGATCTTCGGGGTCTACTTCTTATTCTCTTTCCTATTCAGCTTTAATTTGGTTCACTGGCAAAGATATGCAGTCAGCTGATTTGTGGTCTCCAGAATATGTTGCTTGTGCATGAGAGTGCTTCTTCTTCTTATGATTGGCAATTTTAAACTTGCGTTAGTTTTGTCGATCTTCTTTTGTAGAAAATAAAGTAAAGTCCTTTGTAGGCAATTTCATGTGTACACTATCTGTTACCGTATATTAGTAGGCTTTTTCTTCTCTAGAGATCTTTAATGAGGAACGTAGAAAAAGCACTTTTGTCAAATCTTCACTTTATGTTCTGGATCGTAATCTAATATTCGTTCATTAATATGGATTTCGAGATAAACACTCTACTGATGAAGGTATAAGATTGGATCATAAACTTCAGTTCATCTCATACAATATTCATGAAGACTCAATTCATATATGCCAGAAAGATATTTCAGGATTAAACAACAGGATATTTTATTGTGATATGAGGAAAACCTATGCATGTGTACCACAGGGAAGTTTATTGGGATCAGTCTTAAATCTCATATGCATTATTGACTTAAGCAAATTTTTAAGTCAAATCTTTTTTCTTTATTTTTATTTTGATTTTATTTTTGTTTCAGATCAACTCCTAAGTAAGACAGAAAAACAAAGGTATGATGGATGGTTCAATAACTTAGCGCATCCCGAATGGGGGTCTGTAGGTAAGTTACAACAAAGTATATTTATTATGTAGTTATAGCAAAAATGTAATACGTGTTAAACAAGCAATTGCAAGATTTTCACCCGAACTGAAAGTCGATACTTAAACTCTTCGTGTAACTTTGCATCTATTGATATACGATTTAATTAATTTTGAGTCATTTTCAAACTTCCGCTCATAACTTTTTAATCGGAAATGACATATCAAAGCCGCAATTAAATATTCGAGCTCGAATTTTCAGTACGCGTCGATTGATATATCACATTTACTATTCCTGAGACTATAATGCGAAACTTTCGGTTATAACTTTTTAACCGGAAGTGATATAAAAATCGGAAGTATATATTTGTTCTCGTCTTATTAAGGTGAGTCGAATAATATATCGCTTGTATTATTTCGACTTTAAAATAGTACTTCCGGTTGCAACTTTGGAACCGGAAGTTTGAGGTCAAATTTCTCACCTTTAATACCATCTTTGGGTTATAAGCTTTCATTTGACACCTCATTTGTCACATTATCAAATCTGTTCTAATAGGTAACGGAGGAGTTGTGTTTTCGAAAGGACAGACAGACATGGATAATTCAAATTTTTTTACAATTTAACGTTGTAAAATGGGGGAAAACAAAATTCCGAACGCGAGTGCTAGCGAAGTTAAGGAAGCACAAGTACACTAAGCATCAAAATTAACGCACCATCTTAAAAATGGGACATTTTTGATGTATTGTATTTCCTAAACCTGTTGTCCGATTTTAGTGATTTTTTTTAATATGTTATAGATTTATTTTTCAAGAATATCGATGTAGTAATATTGTTGCTAAACAGATAAGTGCCATTGTTTACCGGGTGTAACAATGATAGTGTGTTTTTTCCTCAAAGCTTGGAACACCCTGTGGAATAATTTGGCGTATATAAAATGTTGAAATTGAAACTCAACTGTAGGCTTAGGCTTTCTTAACGTTATGCTTTTTGATTCATTCGCTTATGTTGGATAATAAAAAAGTTAGGTACTTTAACAACTAGCAACGTTCTTCATCAATACAGGGTGTTTTTAAATAAGTGCAACAAACTTTAAGGAGTAATTCTGCATGAAAAATAATGACTGTTTGCTTTATAAACATATGTCCGCAAATGCTTCGTTTCCGAGATACGGGATGTTGAATTTTTTCTTACACTGACGATTTATTTATTGCTCTAAAACCGGTTGAGATATGCAAATGAAAGGGTACTCCCCGTTAAGATAGGCAAAATGCCCTCACTCCCAGAATTCAATATATTAATTTTTTTTACGTTCTATGCAATTAAAAAATGAGATAACGCGGATTTTTAGGTCGCCACCCCCTTACCCCTCCCCCACAACCAAAAAGGTAGATTTTTAGATTTATTTTTTTTATTTGGGTTCCAATTGATTTAAAAATTTCAAAAAATTCACATATGTATCTCAGACTTTTATAAAATATGTCCATTTTTTATGGACCCCTAGGTCGAGTGTACATAACCTCAAAATTTTTTTTAACTTTTTTAAAGCTTATAACTTTTTCTTGGAGGGGGCTGTAGATCCAATTTTTTTTGCATTTTGTGTATTTTATCAAAAGCTATCTCTCTTATTTTTTTCAGATTTTTCCGTTACCTGCGCCATTTTGAAAAACCCGGAAAACTGTTTTTTTTAGGGGGTTTTCGGGGATTTTCTCCATTTTATAGACTGCAACATAGATCAACTCAAGGTTTTGTTAATAGATTATGTAGAATTTGAAATAACTGAGTATTTTAGGACTCTCAAAAATTGGGCAAAACACCCCAAGCCCCCAAAAACCATGTTTTTTTAAGTTATATAAGGGTTTTTGTTGGCTTAATGATATTTTTTGAGGTCGATACAGCCTAAAAATTTTGAATTTTTTTCATTTTTTTTACTTTATATGTGATTAAAAAATAAGACTCATCGCATTTTTAGCCCACCACCCCTCCCCCTGCCCCCACAAAAACGACAATTCTTCTATTTTTTTTATTTAGTTAAGTTGCAATTAATTTAAACATTTTATGAGGCTTCTAAAAAACATCTATTTTTTATAGACCCGTAGGTCAAGTGTACACATAACCTCAAAATTCCTTTTTTATTTTTTTAAAACGTATTTTTGACTTCGATCGATACTTGTTTTATCGATATTTTTTAGAACGTCCAATGAATTGTACATCTCTCTCGCGGACGACCGCCTCAATACGTGCTTAGCGCTCATTTTTAATTATTAAAATTAATAGTAATAAAATAATGACAAAAATTTCTTCAGGCTCTTGTAGGGGGGGCTTTAAACTTTCATTTGGTCACTTTCTGACTTTCCTAATAATAATTTTTAATCGAGTTATTAAGCCTTGAAAATGGCCATTTTCGCCTTTTTCAAATTTTAAATCGCGTGTAACTCGACAACAGTCAATTTTAGAGCAAGATCACAAGAGACCTTTTTTGTTCAGGTTGATCCAGATAATCTAAAACAGATTTGTCCGAAGTGAAAAAATTGATTTGTTGAATTCGTTTAAAAAATTGTTTAAACAATTTTCCGACCGCGGTACAGGTGAATTTGTTTAAAGGACCTGTTTTTGAGTAAGTTTGTGCAAAAAAAGAATCGGAATAATTTACCTAACGGGGACAAGCATACGTCGTGGTCTATTTGCATTATGAGCCAAATGCAGATGGTTTGGAAAACATTAAACGATAGATATCTATGTCTTGTATATATCTTGTAGATGCGAGTTGCGCAATCGGCAACATAACCATAAGCTGTTCTGTTGTTCGCATGTAGCTGCCATAGTATAATATTTATGGCATGGAAGATATTCTACAAAAATCATCATGCCAGCAGAATATCTTGCAAAACTGTTTGACAATACGGATGTTATACCTGTAATAGACGAAGACAGCGATGAAGACTTTAGAACTGTTAAGTGTAATACCAACGAATATAACTCTCCGAATACTCTATGAATATACCTATACGGAGCTATATATTCTTTGGTAATACTTTCCTCATTCATTTTATGGTGTTTTATGTGGCAGTAACGTGAAGCAGTGTCATTATAGGCAGAGATACATATAGGTTATGTAGATGGTACAAGCAGATGTTTGAATAATTAGAATATGTATAATGTAAGGTAATATTAGGGTACCTACTAAATACAAACTAATGAACAAAGGACAAAATGTTTTGATTCACAAAACTACAAGAAGTATGATATATTAAAATGTACTTTTTGTAATTTATAATTTAATAATTATTAATTATTCTAAATGGGAAATAAGCCACAATTTAACTAAAAAATGATTTTATTAAGGTTTCGACGTCCACCACGTTGTAAAAATACAAAATATTAATAAATTAAACAAAAATGTAGCTTGGTAAAAAATCTTATCTTAAAAATATCTAATAATTTAATTTAATCTGACTTATTTATATAGATCGCCCCGAACCCTTTTTTCAGTGCGTCACAGATTATCGAATTCTCTCTAACGCATTACAGATGGAAAATAAAATCATTTTTTAGTTAAATTGTGGCTTATTTTCCATTTAGAATAGTTAATTACAAAAATGCCACAAAGAAATAGCTTTAGAACATTTTCGATTTAATTGCAAGCCAACTTAAAAAAATAAAATCGAAAAATTTACGTTTTTGGCTGTGGGGAGGGGTAATAGGGGAAGTGGGCTAAAATTGCGGTGAGTCATAATTTTTTAATCACATAGAACGTAAAAAAATAAAAAAAAAATATTCAGGCTGTATCGACCTCAAAAAATATGATTAGACCCGCAAAACCCTTACAAAACTTTAACTAAATAAAAAAATAAAAGAAATGACGTTTTTGTGGGGGCAGGGGGAGGGGTTGGTGGGCTAAAAATGCGATGAGTCTTATTTTTTAATCACAAAGTAAAAAAATGAAAAAAATTCAAAATTTTTAGGCTGTATCGATCTCAAAAAATATCATTAAGCCAACAAAAACCCTTATATAACTTAAAAAAAAAACATTGTTTTTAAGGGGCTTGGGGTATTTTGCCCAATTGATAGTCGTAAAATACTCAGTTATTTCAAATTCTACATAATCTATTAACAGAACCTTGAGTTGATCTATGTTGCAGTCTATAAAATGGAGAAAATCCCCAAAAACCCCCTAAAAACAGTTTTCCGGATTTTTCAAGATGGCGCAAGTAACGGAAAAATCTGAAAAAAATCAGAGAGATAGCTTTTGATAAAATTTACAAAATGCAAAAAAAATTGGACCTGCAGCCCCCTCCAAGAAAAAGTTATAAGCTTTAAAAAAGTTAAAACAATTTTGAGGTTATGTACACTCGACCTACGGATCCATAAAAAATGGACATGTTTTGTAAAAGTCTCAGATACATGTGTGAATTTTTTGAAATTTTTAAATCAATTGCAACCCAACTAAAAAAAAATTAAATCTAAAAATCTACCTTTTTGGCTGTGGGGGAGGGGAAAGGGGGGTGGCGATCTAAAAATCCACGTTATCTCATTTTTTAATTGCATAGAACGTAAAAAAAATAAGTTTATTGAATTCTGGGAGTGAGGGCATTTTTCCTATCTTAACGGGGGGTACCCTTTGGTAGGTTTTAAGAGGTAGTTATTGTGCATTTTTTGCATACAATTAAGAATGTTATATTCACCATTGGCGTGCATACGGGTAATATGACTGGGTAATATGACCCGTATGCACGCCAATGGTGAATATAAAACTCTTAAATGTATGTCAAAAAATGCGCAATAACTAGCTCTTAAAACCTACTAAATTTTATTTGCATATCTCAACCGGTTTTAGAGCAATAAATAAATCGTCGGTTTGTAAGAAAAAATTCAACATCCCATATCTCGGAAACAAAACATTTGCGGACATATGTTTATAAAACAAATGGTCATTATTTTTTCATGCAGAATTACCCCTTAAATTTAGACTCTTTTTTTACCTCTTATTTAGAAACACCCTGTATTGATGAATAACATGGCTAGTTGTTAAAGTACCTAACTTTTTTATTATCCCACATAAGCGAATGAATCGAAAAGAAAAATATTAAAAAAGCCTAAGGCTACAGTTCAGGGTGTTCCAAACTTTGAGGAAAAACACACTGTCATTGTTACACCCGGTATACAATGACACTTGCCTGTTTGGCAATAATATTATTACATCGATATTCTTGAAAAATAAAGTTATAATATACTAAAAAAATTACTCAAATCGGACAACAGGTTTAGGAAATACGAGACATCAAAAATGTCCCATTTTTAAGGTGGTGCGTTAATTTTGATGCTCAGTGTAGATCTCATTTTAGGCTGAAACTATTTTGGAATATTTCTACGTCGTATAATTCCAATATCCTCTAACTCCACTTTTTCTATATTTTGAACTATCTTTGTTTTTAGATAGTCTGTGCAATTTTTTACATGTTATTATGTTCGTTTTGTACCTAAAACCGCCAGCTCCCGACTAAATTTGACAGTAACGTTAAGAATTTTTTCCAAACCCGCCAGCTCCTTTCATTCTGAAGATTTCAATATGGCGGTATAGTTCAAAACTGTGTGAATATTGTTGTCCGTAATTTGCTTTTATTAATTAAAATAATGGAAGAAATAACTAAACAAGTTGAAAAAGCATGTCCTAATAAAAAAAAGAAAAAGAAAAAGTCGTTAAATTCACCTGTAGTTATATCCAAAATTCGCTAATTCCACGCTATCTCCACTGGTTAGTTTCAAAATCTGCTAAATCCATTCTTTTTATACATAAATACATTTTTATCTTCTGTTTTATTAATAGCCCAGTAAATGAACGGGAAATCCGGCGATACCGTGTAATTTTCAGGGGCAACTCCGAATTGCATGAAAATTTTGATTTAGGTTCTACTTACCCTCCACTTCAAAATTGAAATTGACCATTGGTTGCTTTTACTTGGGGGGTGACAGTCACCCCTTCTCGGGGGTGAAAAAACATACGTTCAAGATAAGACCGGAAATGGATAAATTCGCTGGTTTTAAGTAACTTTTGTTCTATAAAGTTTTTTACGTAAGTCAATACTTTTCGAGTTATTTGCTAAAAACTACGTTTTCAGACGGTTTTTCGCAAATAACTCAAAAAGTAAATATTTTATCGAAAAAAATATCCTTAGCAAAAGTGTAGCTTATAAAAAACCCAAAAAAATGGTGTATCAGTAAAGTCTATCAATAAAATAAAAACAAAGTTGTAGCTCATGAAAAATACGTTCTTATTCGTCTAATTCCAAATCGAATATTTTAAGGTGAAATCACCGAAAGTTAAGCACTTTTCGGGAAAAACCCATTTAAACTTTTTTAAAGTGTTTATAAAAAGCTTTGTTTTAATTGTTAACAAAAGTTTTAGCATTAAAAATAAGCGAGTTACGCTCAAAATAAAGTTGGCCCTCTTTTTTTTTGTAAAAAATCATGAAAATCTCGCCGTGCTTAGCTCCCCAAATGAAATTAATCGCTACGGCTTTACAAACAATTTACTTACCTATTTATTTTTTATATGATTTTTCAGTATCACCGGTTTAAAGTGTTTATTTTTGAAAGGGTTATAATTGAGAAAGCTTGAATGGGTCACTAATCACGAGTGTATGCAAATTTTGAACAGCCATATCTTAACCAATTTTTGTCTTACGGAGAAACAAAATGAAACTATCATATTTATAATAGCAAAACCTACATTTTTTTACTCTTTAAGATTTTTCTTATCACTAATACTTTTTAAGTTATTTTGAAAAAATAAAATTTTTCAAAAATTTTTAGAATTTTTTTTTACTATAAAACCAAATTTTTTTAAAAATAAGCACTTCAAACCATTTAAACTTACAGATCATATAAACAATACACATACAGTTAAAATAGATGGTAAAGCCAAACGATTAATTTCATTTAGGGTGCTAAATAGAGGGAGGTTTTCACGATTTTTTTTACCAAAAAAAGGGGCCAACTTTTTTTTCAGTGTAACTCGTTTATTTTTGATGCTGTAAACTTTTGTAAAAAACAAATAATAAGCTTTTTTTTCGATACTTTAAAAATGTTAATAAGGTTTTCCCAAAAAACGCATCTTTCTTCGGTGATTTCGCGTTGAATTATTCGATTTGGAATTAGACGAATAAGAACGTATTTTTCATGAGCTACAACTTTGCTTCTACTCAATTTGTAGATTTTACTGGTACACCATATTTTTCGTTTTTTTATAGGCTACACTTTTGCTAAAAATATTTTTTTCGATAAAATATTTACTTTTTGAGTTATTTGAGAAAAACGGTCTGAAAACCTAGTTTTTTTGTCGAAAAATCAACATTTTAAATCGCGAATAACTCGAAAAGTATTAAATTACGTAAAAAACTTAATAGAACAAAAGGTGCTTAAAATAACTCAATTTATCCATTTCCGGCCTTTTTTAAACACGCGTTTTTCACCCCCCGAGAAGGGGCAAATATCACCCCCAAGTAAAAGCAACCAACGGCACAAATTCAAACCCACTTTGAAGTGGAGAGTAAGTAGAACCTAAATCCAAATTTTCATGCAATTCGGAATTGCCCCTGGAAATTACACTCCAAAACGGTCATAAACGGTCATTTATTGGGCTATAACCAAGTTACGTAAATCAGGGTTATCAACAAATTAGAATATCATTCCCTAATAGCCCAATAAATGACCGTTTTGAAGTGTAATTTTCAGGGGCAACTCCGAATTGCATGAAAATTTGGATTTAGGTTCTACTTATCCTCCCCTTCAAAGTTGAATTTGTGCCGTTGGTTGCTTTTACTTGGGAGGTGACAGTCACCCCTTCTCTGGGGGAGGGAGTGAAAAACGGGTGTTTAAAATAAGCTCAGAAATAAATAAATTGACAGATTATAAGCAACTTTCATTCTATAAAGTTTTTTACATAAGTCAATACTTTTCGAGTTATTCGAGATTGAAAATGTTTTATTTTTCAAAAAAAAACTACGTTTTCAGACGGTTTTTCGCAAATAACTCAAAAAGTAAATATTTTATCGAAAAAAATATTCTTAGCAAAAGTGTAGCTTAAAAAAAACGAAAAAAATGGTGGATCAGTGAAGTCTATAAAATGAGTAAAAGCAAAGTTGTAGCTCATGAAAAATACTTTCTTATTCGTCTAATTCTGAATCGAAAAATTCAACACGAAATCACCGAAAAATTAAGCACTTTTCGGGAAAATCTTATTAACATTTTTAAAGTACCTAAAATAAAGCTTTATATTTGTTTTTTACAAAAGTTTCTAGCATCAAAAATAAACGAGTTACACTGAAAAAAAGAAGTTGGCCCCTTTCTTTGGTAAAAAAATCGTGAAAACCTCCCTCTATTTAGCACCCTAAATAAAATTAATCGGTACCGCTTTACCGTTTATTTTAACTGTTTGTGTATTGTTTATATGATCTGTAAGTTTGATTGGTTTGAAGTGCTTATTTTTGAAAAAATTTGGTTTTATAGTAAAAAAAATTTTTTTGGAAAATTTTCCTTTTTTCAAAATAACTTATAAAGTATTAGTCATAAGAAAAATCTTAAAAAGTAAAAAATGTAGGTTTTGCCATGATACTATAAATAAAGTTTAAATTTGCCATGTTATTTATAGTATCATGGGTTTTGCTATTATAAATATGCTAGTTACATTTTCTTTTTCCGTAAGACAAAAATTGGTTAAGATATGGCTGTTCAAAATTTGCATACAGTCGTGATTAGTCACCCGTTCAAGCTTTTTCAACTATAACCCTTTCAAAAATAAGCACTTTAAACCATCGAGACTAACAGATCATATAAAAATAGATAAGTAAGTAAAATGTTTGTAAAGCGGTAGCAATTAGTTTCATTTGGGGAGCTAAACACGGGGAGATTTTCATGATTTTTTTTTACCAAAAAAGATGGCCAACTTTATTTTGAGCGTAACTCGCTTATTTTTAATGCTAGAACCTTTTGTAAACAATTAAAATAAAACTTTTTATAAACACTATAAAAAAAGTTTGAATGGGTTTTTCCCGAAAAGTGCTTAATTTTTCGGTGATTTCACCTTGAAATATTCGATTTGGGATTAGACGAAGAAGAACGTATTTTTCATGAGCTACAACTTTGGTTTTACTCGATTGGTAGACTTTACTGATACACCATTTTTTTCGGTTTTTTATAAGCTACATCTTTGCTATGAACGTGTTTTTCGATCAACTATTTATTTTTTGAGTTATTTGAGAAAACCCGTATGAAAACTTTTTTGTCGAAAAATAAACATTTTCAATCGCAAATAACTCGAAAAGTATTGACTTACATAAAAAACTCTATAGAACAAAAGTTGCTTGAAATCAGTCAGTTTATCCATTTCCGGTTTATCTTGAACGTATATTTTTTCACCCCCGATAAGGGGCAACTGTCACCCTCCAAGTAAAAGCAACCAACGGCACAGTTTCAACTTTGAAGTGGAAGGTAAGTAGAACCTAAATCCAAATTTTCATGCAATTCGGAGTTGCCCCTGAAAATTACACGGTATCGCCGTAGTTCCCTTTCATTTACTGGGCTATAATGGAATAATTTCAATTCATTTAGACAGGTGATCTGAAATAATGAATACAGTTTTTGGCTTTTACTGAAAATATGTTGCGCGTGGAGTTAGCGAATATTGGAATTATACGACTCAGTACGTTTAATGGGAATTAACCGCACTTTGAAGTAAAACTACGTTTATTTTGACGTTTTGATTTCCGAATTGGCAATCGCATTTTCTATTCCGCTTGGTGTTCGTCAATATTTTCTCTTATGTCTATTTCAAACTTTTTCTAAAGATTTTTCTATATAGTCTGTACTGTACAAAGATGATATTACGAGTACACTCGTACACTAATTCGTGTCGATAGTCCTCGCTTTTTTCTAAATATTGTTTAGGTGCGTCTTATAATTTTGTCTATATTTTCATTGGACATGAAAAGCTGTTTGAATCGATTTTTTTCTTCTTTTCTTATTTTGTCAGTCTTCGATTGTTTAATAATGTTTGTTCTATTAATTCCAACGTATCATCAGGCATTTATGTAAGGCCGTTTGTTTTGGTTTCATTTTTTTAATTGCTTCTATAACCACACTTTTGGTTGGGGCCGAGCGAAACTAAGGGCTGAGAATTAACCACACTTTTGGTTAAGTTTAAATTACTTCTATAAGGTCTGAATTAACCATACTAGCTTCCCAACAAATATCACTTTTGTGATATTTGTGTATTGTGTATCAGCTTTTAGACGGAGAGCTAGAGCCGAAAAATCATCGTCATAAGTAATATGGAGTTTTTCCTGTGAAATGTGTCTATTGTATATTGATAATTATGACCCCTTTCAGGCTGACACCTCAGTGGATACAGGACTTAGCAATAAGGGATCAAAGGGGAAAGTTAGTGCAGTCATTAAAGGTTTTCACCTCCTATTTTGTTAAACCTCCATCGATTTGCATGAAAATTGATGACTAGTTAGAGCATACCTCAAGAAACAAAACTGATTTGGTACCACTTACACTTTTACCCTGGTGGTGAATACCACCCCTTCCCGCGGGTGAAAACTATTTTATTAAAAATAACCCCACAAATCGATAGAGGGACAAATTTTAAGTAAAATTTGTTATATCATGTTATTAAAATAAATCAATACTTTTTAGTTATGATCAAAGATTTGTCTATTTAAGAGAATATGCGTGAAGTTACGGATGATAAAAAGAACATGTTAATTAATTGTGTGTTAGTAAAATATTATTTTTATATTATTTCGATATTTAATTGAATTTTTTTTTTCATTATAAACTGAATATGTCCAGAAACTGGGGGTGTCCAATAATGGGTATATTTGATATATTCGAATACACTTTTGCTAAATGTATAATATCGAAATAATATAAAAATAATATTTTAGTAACATACAATTAATTAATATGTTCTTTTTATCATCCGTAGCTTCAGGCATGTGCTCTTAAACAGACAAATCTTTGATCTTTAATAACTCAAAAAGTGTTGATTTATTTTAATAACACGATATAGTCGGTTCGCTAAACTCAGGCACAACTGGCTATAGTCGAGGAAATGAAGCTGAAAAAATGGCAAAACCTCGCAATTTTTTCGTCCAGCATCGATTTGTACAAAAATTTGTGATTAGGCTCATTACACCCCCTAGTTCATTTTCTATATTGAGCCGTTGTACGCTTTTGGTTTTTTAAGGGTGAAAACTACCCCTAATTGTAAAAAATTATAAAATAACATTTTAAACTTTAATATTGTCAACATTTGGTTCCTATTAAATACATAATGATTGTTGTATGCTTTAAGATACACTATCATAATATTTCAACCCTTAAAACCACCCATGTAGGAGCTATATATAAAAAATTTACTTATCCTAAAAGAATAATTTCGGCTTGCATCGATTTACATAAAAATTTGGGATTAGGATCCCTTACTTCACCCTGTACTTCATATTCTATATCATGCTTAAGGGCGTTGATTATTTTTAGGGGTGTAAACTACCCCTTATTGTCAAAAATTATATAATAACATTGTAAACTTTAATATGGGTAAAATTTGGTTTTGATTGGTTAAAATAATGATTGTTTGATACTTTAGGATATATCATAATATTTCAACCCTTAAAACCACCCTTAATAACATTACAGTTTTTATAAGTAGATATTTTAATAGATCTATACAGAAAAAAAGTAGAATTAAAGAATTACAAAAAAATTTATTTAATAAGCTAACAAAAATACAAATATGAACAAATATAAAATACAAATAGTTTTTTAGTCATCTTCCAGTATACGAACCGGTTCTGTGGTATTATACATACATTGAAAATTATCCATAAGAGGACTATCCGCATTTTTCGAAAAAAAAAAAATCGTTTTATAAACATAGCTCCTTCATTTTTGGCGATAAAAAGTTTTTTCAAAAATGACTTTGTAGAATTTTTAAAGAGTTATAAGACTGTGTAAACTACATTCCGTAAGATCCCTTAGTTTTTATTTATGGTGGGTTTAAAGGGCTCGAATAAGGGGGTGTTTGCTCGTAAATATAGGCTTTAAACAGCTGTATCTCGCTAACTGTTCACTGTAATAAAAATCTATGCACAAGGTAATTTTAGTTATTAAAAAAGCTACAATTTAGTAATCCATCATTTTTTTCGCATCTCCAGTATTTTCGGAGATGTTTTGAAGTAAAAGGTGAAAAATGGGAAATTCCAAAAAATTCATTTTTCTTTAAACTACAATTTTTCTAAAATTAGGCCTTTTAAATAGGTCAAACTTCTTGGGTGTATTGATAATATAAATATAAAAGGAATTACAGAAAGGTGAAGACCAATTTTTAATTAGGAGGGCAGTTAGGGGGGTTATTTTCACTGATTTTTTATAGAGAAAAGCAGGTACCGACCTTTTTTTGATCATAAGTCGCTTAATTTTCAGGCTAGAAACTTTTTATTATTATTTTTTGAGAGGCCTAGCTGTGTGCTTGGAAAAAGATTATTTAAGTTTTCTTCGAAAAATGCAAAGTTTTTCCGTTATTTTACTTTGAATATTTCAAATTATGCATTTGACGAAAAAGGCTAACTTTTAACATGCCGTATCTCGGTTTCTATTGGTCTTAAAGATATTACAGAAAAAGAATTTGGTTTGTGTTACTAAAAGATACAATTTTAATATCTACAATTTTTTTGATAAAATGCATATTTTTCGAGGTATTCTCAAAAAACCCTTTAAAAAAGTCGATTTTTTCATCGAAAAACTGTTATTTTCAAGAGCGAATAACTCGAAAAATATTAGTTTTACGAAGAAAATGTAAAAAACATTTTTTTCTTAGAATTACTTGTTACATCGATTTGCATAGTTAAAATGTAATAAAAAATTCCCGCCCCCGAGATGGGGTGGTAACCACCCCCAAGGTTTTAGCGTACAGCGGCATGATATAGAAAATGATCCTTGGACTATTCCCTACCTTCTGTGAAAATTTCAAGTAAATCCATGCTGGACGAAAAAATTGCGAGCCAAAATGCTTCATTTCCTCGACTACTAGTGATTTTAGTTACAATTACACAACTAAATAGTTAGTAATTTAATCATGCAAATCGATGGAAGTTTAACAAAATAGGAGGTGAAAACCTTTAAAGACTACACTAACTTTCCCCTTTCATCTTTTATTGCTACTTCCTGTATGCACTGAGGTGTCAGCCTGAAACGGGTCATAATTATCAATATAAAATAGACACATTTCACATGCCAAACTCCATATTACTTATGATGATGATTTATCTGCTCTAGCTCTTAAGGGGCGTTTAAACACAGCGATAAGTCACAGCAACTAGTTGTGATGACAAGTTGCTGTGATTTGTTGAGATTGAAACGCTGTTTAGACGCTGAGATAAGTTGACCACAACAAGTTGAAGAGGGGACCATTGTGTACATTAGACCCTTTTAGACCCTTCAATGAATTATAACTAGTTTTCATCCTAAACAAATAGATCCTGTTACTTTCAAAATATAAAGGTTGGGTATGTTATACAGGGTATTTACAAAGTTATAACCAATTTTATATGAAAATCGTAACAAGTTCAACTCACTGTATATATAAAAATAAGCACAACGGCAATGGTTTATTGATGCCATATTTTTTTATTTATTGTCAAAATTTTTAAAAATGATTGATATTGCTAATTTACTTTATATCTAATAAAGGGTGAGTTAAAACTCAAGTACATTATTTTTTCAGTAAAATTTAAATGGGATACCCTGTATTTTATATCACTATTAAAAAGTACCATTACCATACTTTAATTTGTATACAACATTCCCTATGCGTACGTTCAGAGTGGAGCGAAGAAAGAGTGCGAGCAAAGAGCAAAGAGCACGAGCAAAGAGCAAAGAAGTGCACAGAATGGAGCGAAGAAAGAGTACGAGCAAAGAACAAAGAAGTGCTAAACCAGAGTGGAAGTTGGTAGTTACGCGAGACGAGAGTTTAGTTCTTTCCCACTCGGCAGGCATAGATAGTTATTTTCTTTTTTTTTTTAGAAAACTCCTCATTGAAAACGTGGTACTTCCTAACTCGCAGAAAATGTTAGAGAATTCATCGTAAAGGCAGGTATACATATGCGCTCTGCTCGGTGTGCGAGCCGCTCGCGCGCAGCATGTTCGTCAGATTAGTACGTGTTTTCAGGTGGCGCACAAACGGCACGCACACGGCGCACCACAATCTAACTTCTGTCGGATTTTCAACAAAAGCTTTGATGGTTCGCAATGCGTATTTGGACGGGTTTCCGAGTGGTTTGTTGGTTTTGGCGCGCTTGAGTTGAAAATGTCAAAAAAAAACATTCATAAATTAAAAATTAAACTTTGTTTCTGGTGGAGCAACGCAGTTGGAAAAAGCAGATATAATATTATAATTGTCACCGGAAAGCGAAAAAGGTAACGCACAACTTGAAAGAACCTATAGATTTCTAGATTCGTTTCTGGTGAAGCAACGCAGTTGGAACAAACAGATATATTATAATTGTGTCACCGGAAAGCGAAAAAGGTACCGCGCAACTTGGAAGAGCCTATAGTTTTCTAACTTCGCTTCTGGTGAAGAAACGGAGTTGAACAAGCAGATATATTATAATTGTGTCACCGGGAAGCAAAAAACCTAACGCACAACTTGGATGAACCTATAGTTTTCTAACTTCGTTTCTGGTGAAGCAATGGAGTTATAATAAGCAGATGTATTATAATTGTGTCACCAGAAAGCGAAAAAGGTAACGCACAACTTGGAAGAACCTATAGTTTTCAACTTCGCCTCTGGTGAAGCAACAGGGTTGGAACAACCAGATATATTATAATTGTGTCACCGGAAAGTGAAAAAGGTAACTCACAACTTGGAAGAGCCTATAGTTTTCTAACTTCGCTTCTGGTGAAGCAACGGAGTTGGAACAAGCAGATATATTATAATTGTGTCACCGGAAAGTGAAAAAGGTAACTCACAACTTGGAAGACCCTATAGTTTTCTAACTTCGCTTCTGGTGAAGCAACGCAGTTGGAACAAGCAGATATATTATAATTGTGTCACCGGTAAGCGAAAAAGGTAACTCACAACTTGGAAGAACCTATAGTTTTCAGGGACTACCTTTTTCGCTTTCCGCTGACACAGTTATAATATTATCTGTTTGTTCCAACTGCGTTGCTTCACCAGAAACGAAGTTAGAAAACTATAGGTTCTTCCAAGTTATGCGTTACCATATTCGCTTTCCGGTGACACAATTATAATATATCTGCTTGTTCCAACTGCGTTGCTTCACCAGAAACGAAGTTATAAATATATAAGTTATTTCAAGTTGTGCGTTACCTTTTTCGCTTTCCGGTGACAATTATAATATTCTGCTTGTTCCAACTTCGTTGCTTCACCAGAAACAAAGTTAAATTTTTAATTTATGAATGTTTTTTTTATATTGATAACGATTTTTGAAGTGAAAGTTGAAACGTCAAGTAAACTTGATTTCAAACTCGAATTGTGGCTTATGTCCAAATAAAATAGTAAATCTTATTTTGTATTTCTCACGCCGGTAAGAAGACAACAATGAAATGACCTTTTTTACATTGGTCCACATGTATATTTTTTATTTCAGCTTCGAGGTGGATGACGTCACTAGTATGTAAATGCCAAAAAATCATAATTTAAATATAAAAATCGACCTGTTTCCGGATTTTTTAGTCGTCGGTTTACGAAATAATGAATCTATTCCATTTGGTTTTGCCACACTGTAGAACGTAGAACTTTGGAATCCTGAGAAAACTAATAGTATTTTTGAGAAATTTAAACGCATAATGAAAGATTTGCCTGAATTCAGGTTGCCTGGATGACACAATATGGAGAAATTAAAATATTGGAAAAGATATGAAAGGCAGAATTTACAAAACAGTCATCAGGACAATAATGACATACGCGGCAGAAACACGACCCGACACAGAGAGGACAAAAAAATTGCTCGAAACAGCGGAGATGAAAACCCTTCGAAAAATCGATGGTGCGACTCTATGGGACAGAGCTAAAAGTGCAGATATACGACAGAAGACAGGGTAAGAAACAGAACAATAGAATGGAATGACCACATAAGCCGAATGACAACAGAGTAGTCAGGACAGCGCTGCGAGAGACGGTTTCCCAATAAGCAGACGATCAGTGGTAAGACCACGAAAACGATGGAACGACAACTTACTAGAGGCACATTGAAAAAACAGACAGTAATGTCTATACAAAAAGAAGAAGAATAATAATAATTTATGAAAATTTTGATAATAAATAAAAAAATGGCATCAATAATCCATTGCTTTTGTGCTTATTTTTATTTATACAATGAGTTAACTTGTTACAATTTTCATATAAAATTGGTTATAACTTTGTAAAATACCCTGTATAACATAACAATCCTTTATACATTTGTAATGGCGAAGTTAAGAAGATTTTGAATATAAAATAAAATACAGGGTGTTCCAATAAAAAAAAATTAAGTTTGGTCTGCCACTATGTTATCGAACAACCTATGTAACATTCTAATTAATTTTATAAATGTGAATCTCAAAGTTGGCTACAATTTTTGTTATTAACTTTTATTGCTATCTATTACTATAACGGATCTACGTAACTTTACCCCACTAATCAATCACCCTGTACATTATTTAATTGGATATGTAAATAAATCCTAATACGGTAAGATTCTCCTAAATTGCTACAACCCAAGTCCAATGATAAATCGCTGTACCGTTTAGACACGACGATAAATTAAAACAACTCGATCCTTGTGATAAGTTGATACCAACATCAACCCAACTCCAACTTTGATAAGTCGTGCGATGCACCGTTTACACACAATGATAAGTTGCAACAACTCGATTGACCTTGATAAGTTGTTTGATATATCGCTGTGTTTAAACGATCCTTTAAGGATCGTTTAAACACAGCGATATATCAAACAACTTATCAAGGTCAATCGAGTTGTTGCAACTTATCATTGTGTGTAAACGGTGCATCGCACGACTTATCAAAGTTGGAGTTGGGTTGAGGTTGGTATCAACTTATCACAAGGATCGAGTTGTTTTAATTTATCGTCGTGTCTAAACGGTACAGCGATTTATCATTGGACTTGGGTTGTAGCAATTTAGGAGAATCTTACCGTATTAGGATTTATTTACATATCCAATTAAATAATGTACAGGGTGATTGATTAGTGGGGTAAAGTTACGTAGATCCGTTATAGTAATAGATAGCAATAAAAGTTAATAACAAAAATTGTAGCCAACTTTGAGATTCACATTTATAAAATTAATTAGAATGTTACATAGGGTGTTCGATAACATAGTGGCAGACCAAACTTAATTTTTTTTTATTGGAACACCCTGTATTTTATTTTATATTCAAAATCTTCTTAACTTCGCCATTACAAATGTATAAAGGATTGTTATGTTATACAGGGTATTTTACAAAGTTATAACCAATTTTATATGAAAATTGTAACAAGTTAACTCATTGTATAAATAAAAATAAGCACAAAAGCAATGGATTATTGATGCCATTTTTTTATTTATTATCAAAATTTTCATAAATTATTATTATTCTTCTTCTTTTTGTATAGACATTACTGTCTGTTTTTTCAATGTGCCTCTAGTAAGTTGTCGTTCCATCGTTTTCGTGGTCTTACCACTGATCGTCTGCTTATTGGGAAACCGTCTCTCGCAGCGCTGTCCTGACTACTCTGTTGTCATTCGGCTTATGTGGTCATTCCATTCTATTGTTCTGTTTCTTACCCTGTCTTCTGTCGTATATCTGCACTTTTAGCTCTGTCCCATAGAGTCGCACCATCGATTTTTCGAAGGGTTTTCATCTCCGCTGTTTCGAGCAATTTTTTTGTCCTCTCTGTGTCGGGTCGTGTTTCTGCCGCGTATGTCATTATTGTCCTGATGACTGTTTTGTAAATTCTGCCTTTCATATCTTTTCCAATATTTTAATTTCTCCATATTGTGTCATCCAGGCAACCTGAATTCAGGCAAATCTTTCATTATGCGTTTAAATTTCTCAAAAATACTATTAGTTTTCTCAGGATTCCAAAGTTCTACGTTCTACAGTGTGGCAAAACCAAATGGAATAGATTCATTATTTCGTAAACCGACGACTAAAAAATCCGGAAACAGGTCGATTTTTATATTTAAATTATGATTTTTTGGCATTTACATACTAGTGACGTCATCCACCTCGAAGCTGAAATAAAAAATATACATGTGGACCAATGTAAAAAAGGTCATTTCATTGTTGTCTTCTTACCGGCGTGAGAAATACAAAATAAGATTTACTATTTTATTTGGACATAAGCCACAATTCGAGTTTGAAATCAAGTTTACTTGACGTTTCAACTTTCACTTCAAAAATCGTTATCAATATAAAAAAAACATTCATAAATTAAAAATTTAACTTTGTTTCTGGTGAAGCAACGAAGTTGGAACAAGCAGAATATTATAATTGTCACCGGAAAGCGAAAAAGGTAACGCACAACTTGAAATAACTTATATATTTATAACTTCGTTTCTGGTGAAGCAACGCAGTTGGAACAAGCAGATATATTATAATTGTGTCACCGGAAAGCGAATATGGTAACGCATAACTTGGAAGAACCTATAGTTTTCTAACTTCGTTTCTGGTGAAGCAACGCAGTTGGAACAAACAGATAATATTATAACTGTGTCAGCGGAAAGCGAAAAAGGTAGTCCCTGAAAACTATAGGTTCTTCCAAGTTGTGAGTTACCTTTTTCGCTTACCGGTGACACAATTATAATATATCTGCTTGTTCCAACTGCGTTGCTTCACCAGAAGCGAAGTTAGAAAACTATAGGGTCTTCCAAGTTGTGAGTTACCTTTTTCACTTTCCGGTGACACAATTATAATATATCTGCTTGTTCCAACTCCGTTGCTTCACCAGAAGCGAAGTTAGAAAACTATAGGCTCTTCCAAGTTGTGAGTTACCTTTTTCACTTTCCGGTGACACAATTATAATATATCTGGTTGTTCCAACCCTGTTGCTTCACCAGAGGCGAAGTTAGAAAACTATAGGTTCTTCCAAGTTGTGCGTTACCTTTTTCGTTTTCTGGTGACACAATTATAATACATCTGCTTGTTATAAGTCCATTGCTTCACCAGAAACGAAGTTAGAAAACTATAGGTTCATCCAAGTTGTGCGTTAGGTTTTTTGCTTCCCGGTGACACAATTATAATATATGCTTGTTCAACTCCGTTTCTTCACCAGAAGCGAAGTTAGAAAACTATAGGCTCTTCCAAGTTGCGCGGTACCTTTTTCGCTTTCCGGTGACACAATTATAATATATCTGTTTGTTCCAACTGCGTTGCTTCACCAGAAACGAATCTAGAAATCTATAGGTTCTTTCAAGTTGTGCGTTACCTTTTTCGCTTTCCGGTGACAATTATAATATTATATCTGCTTTTTCCAACTGCGTTGCTCCACCAGAAACAAAGTTTAATTTTTAATTTATGAATGTTTTTTTTGACATTTTCAACTCAAGCGCGCCAAAACCAACAAACCACTCGGAAACCCGTCCAAATACGCATTGCGAACCATCAAAGCTTTTGTTGAAAATCCGACAGAAGTTAGATTGTGGTGCGCCGTGTGCGTGCCGTTTGTGCGCCACTTGAAAACACGTACTAATCTGACGAACATGCTGCGCGCGAGCAGCTCGCACACCGAGCAGAGCGCATATGTATACCTGCCTTTACGATGAATTCTCTAACATTTTCTGCGAGTTAGGAAGTACCACGTTTTCAATGAGGAGTTTTCTAAAAAAAAAAAAGAAAATAACTATCTATGCCTGCCGAGTGGGAAAGAACTAAACTCTCGTCTCGCGTAACTACCAACTTCCACTCTGGTTTAGCACTTCTTTGTTCTTTGCTCGTACTCTTTCTTCGCTCCATTCTGTGCACTTCTTTGCTCTTTGCTCGTGCTCTTTGCTCTTTGCTCGCACTCTTTCTTCGCTCCACTCTGAACGTACGCATAGGGAATGTTGTATACAAATTAAAGTATGGTAATGGTACTTTTTAATAGTGATATAAAATACAGGGTATCCCATTTAAATTTTACTGAAAAAATAATGTACTTGAGTTTTAACTCACCCTTTATTAGATATAAAGTAAATTAGCAATATCAATCATTTTTAAAAATTTTGACAATAAATAAAAAAATATGGCATCAATAAACCATTGCCGTTGTGCTTATTTTTATATATACAGTGAGTTGAACTTGTTACGATTTTCATATAAAATTGATTATAACTTTGTAAATACCCTGTATAACATACCCAACCTTTATATTTTGAAAGTAACAGGATCTATTTGTTTAGGATGAAAACTAGTTATAATTCATTGAAGGGTCTAAAAGGGTCTAATGTACACAATGGTCCCCTCTTCAACTTGTTGTGGTCAACTTATCTCAGCGTCTAAACAGCGTTTCAATCTCAACAAATCACAGCAACTTGTCATCACAACTAGTTGCTGTGACTTATCGCTGTGTTTAAACGCCCCTTTAGACTATTTTCGTTCATCGTAGGAAAATGTACTAGTACGTCATAGAACAGTTTTAAGACGTCCTGAGGTGAACACACATTTTTTTAATGTGCAAAATTAGGATGTCCGAAGATGTTCTAGTACAGTGTACTAATAATACTTAATATATACATACGAATAGTTTCAAAAGTTATGCATCAACCAAATTTTTTGCTATTTTCAGAAACTACTGTTACATATCATTTATAAAAAATATTATAACGTTGACAGATATTTTTTGTTTTAAAGATTAAATAAATAAAAAATTAAAGACTAAAAAAATTATTTTTAATTAAAATGTTATTAACAATTAAGTCGATCAAAGTAATTTATTGTGGCAGATTCTCCCATTCTTCTCTACAGCTAATTGTAATTTCATGATGGGTTCTTGGAGGATTCCTTGTGGCATAAACAGCACTGGAGAGCACATCTCATGCATGCTCAATGGGGTTAATGTCTGGAGACATCGCTGGCCACTCCAAGCGGCGAATATCTTCTTTCTCAAGATAGTCATTAACCGCTTGAGTTCTATGTGGGCGAGCGATATCATCCATAAATATAAAACTTTCACCCACAGTCCTCGCTTCAATCTTACATGAGGTTCTAAAATCCGTGTGATGTACCTTTTTTCTGTTAGAGTCTCGTCAATAACTACCAATTTCGTGTGTCTACATGCCGTAATACCTGCCTAAACATAAAACTGTCACTATCGAAAGAAAGTATGAGACGGGCATGTGTTAATTGTGCAACTCTTATTAGCTCTCGCCAAACACGAATTGGACGCCTAAAGTCTTTTTCATGGGCATTTTTCAGTGCGTCACAAATGATAGAAAAAAAGGTAAGTCCGTGATAATACACATTTATAACATTTATTCTAATATGACATTTTAGTAAATCTGACAGTTGTTACATTTTATTTGCAATTTGGCATAAAAACAAATCAATTGTGTTTATTGCATTTATAAAATGCTATTTTCTTTGATTTGTATAGTCTTATAAATTGTACAGATTATATTCGTAGATATATCATATAGTTCGTAAATTTTTTTTTCGATTATAGCGCCATCAATCGACAGCTAGAATAAATGTTATAAATGTCTGTAATCACGGACGTGCCTTTTTTTCTGTCACATACAATTTAATGCGTTAGAAAGAAATCGAAAAACTGTGACGCACAAAAAGATGCCTATGAGAAAAAGAATATCACAATTTAAACAGATTCTGGTCTCGTCTGAAAAAAGCATAAAATTCCATAACTGTTAAAGGGAGCTGTATGTATCCTTAAGGAACTCTTATTGGTCGACGATTCCTCAAACCTGACTCTAAAATTCTTCTCCTTCTTGTAGCTAACGATACTCTGACCCCTGTAGTATGCCCGAAGTCTCGTTGGAGGGCTGAAACAGAAATAGAAAAATTTCTTCGAATTAAAATCGTGATATATCTATTCTGTTGCTCATTGGTAACTCAAGGTCTACCAGAACGAGCTCTATTCTCTATCGAATTTGTCTCCAGAAACCTATTCCTTATCAGTGAAAGTGAGACATTACTCTGAGAAACACCCGCTCTTTCCACCACGAACCGCTGTGCATGGCCTTCTTCAACTAAGGCTACGACCAGACAAGCGACAATTTACGGCGCTGTAAGGGCAGTAAAATAAATCGCGAAAAATGGGTCCTATCCTATGTTACTATGTTGCTGCGCGATATTTTATAGTTCAGTCTGGCCATCCACTACACTCACCGTGGGACCCATTTTCGAGCTTCATTTTACTACCCTTACATCGCCGTAAATTGACGCTTGTCTGGCCGTAGCCTTAAGCGATTATTCTTGCTGCGTTGCTGATGTCCTCCTGAACGAATGGCCGGTATAGTTCTCGGATTAGGCAAATTTAAGAATTTGGCAATTTGAGGAGGCCAGCCCCCGATTGTCCCTTTCACTATTACTTGAGCACAACATTTGTCTTTGGCGTATCTTAAGAACAAATGATTTGATTTTACTTGTAATGGACGAAGTTTTATATACTTTTGCAGAATTTCTAAATATGGAATTTTATCGTCTAGTTTATTAACGACTGTAAAAGTACGCTGGATGTTCGTTTTTGTATTGGGTACTTTTACAATCATTAAACCATCGGTTTGTTGGATGTCATTCATAGTAATATTATATAATTCTTCTCTTCTACAGGCACCAGATATTCCCAATATCATTGCGACCTACAAATTATGAAAAAATCTTCATTAGAGTATTTCTTTTACCTAAAGTAGCTTATATTACCTTGTGAACTAGAAATTCTTCATCCGGTGCTTCCATCAGAAATTTTTCAAATTGCTCCCGTGTAAAAATGCTCGCTTTCTTAGGCCTATAGCCAACATTTTTTCTCTTCAAATACGCGATCAAAGTTGAAAACTTGGAAATATCAATGCCATGATAAAGAAAAACGGTGGATTTAATCATTGAATATTCTGCCCAGAGGCTTCCAGGAGCTTTCAACTGCATATGTCTTTGAACGAAATATGCCAATAGAGTGTTTTCTTCGATTCTTAAATTCTTGCCTTCGCACCATTTTTTAAAACTTTGGTATGTATTTTGATAACGGATTTTGGATTTTTCGGGAATAATTGCGGAACACCCTTCTTCCCAAGCCCGTTCAATTTCTTCAAATTCACTTTCGCTCATATTTTAATTTATAATAATCAAAATTGTACTTAAAATTATTGACAACTAAATAAAAACTCAATTCTCCATTGTTGTTATGCACCCTAGTTACTACCTAACAACCAAAGTATCTATCTTGATAAAATGAATGAAACTAGTCAATATGACGAAAATGTTTAATTTTATAATTTATAATGGTATCAATCGTGCAAAAAACGTTATAAGCATGTCGAACGTTAAGGGTAACCGATCTCAGACAATAATTGGAGTCGTCTCTCCGCTCCTCCTCCAAACAATTGTCTTCGATCGGTATAAAACCCTTACCGTTCTCCACACTTAATATATTATAAGTACAATTTTGATTATTATAAATTAAAATATGAGCGAAAGTGAGTTTGAAGAAATTAAACGGGCTTGGGAAGAAGGGTGTTCCGCAATTATTCCCGAAAAATCCAAAATCCGTTATCAAAATACCTACAAAGTTTTAAAAAATGGTGCGAAGGCAAGAATTTAAAAATCGAAGAAAAGACTCTATTGGCATATTTCGTTCAAAGACATATGTAGTTGAAAGCTCCTGGAAGCCTCTGGGCAGAATATTCAATGATTAAATCCACCGTTTTTCTTTATGATGGCATTGATATTTCCAAGTTTTCAACTTTGATCGCGTATTTGAAGAGAAAAAATGTTGGATACTACTAGTGTACGCGATTCTGCAGGAGTTTCTGTTAGAAGTGAAACCACAGCCCAAACAAGTGGGATTTCATTAAATAATTTAACAAATTGTACCATGTTTCAATATTAATAAATAATTCGTTAGTTTTCTTTATTCTTTCAAAAAATAAATTAAAATTAAGAGATTTTTTAACTCGACGGTAAGTGAATTACTTACCGTCGAGTTGGAGTACTTACCGTCGAGTTGGATTACTTACTGTCGAGTTGCTAGTAAATGTCACCTACTGACGTAAAATCTGTTACGGTAAACAGTCAAAAATGATCAATCGTGCAAAAAGGATACTGATTTATACAAGTGAAATAATCGTGAATACGAGGGGTGATGCATAACTTTTGAAACTATGAAAATTTATACATTCTTTTTCTAAAAAAATAGTCGTTTCATTTTAAATTTGACGTTTGTTAGAACAATATTATGGTAAATTAATATAAGCAATTCGATAGACAACTTTTTTAAGAGTATTTAAGGTAAAACTCAGTATTTAGAAAGAAATATCTTTTTTCTATGGATGCTATACAATGTACAACTTCTCTCACTACTTCTTCTTCTTCTACGGCACTACAGCCCAAATTGAGCCTTGGCCTCCTTTATTTTTTGCCTCCACCCTTGCCTGTCTGTGGCTGCTCTTCTCCATACACGGACTCCTAAAAGGGCTTGTGCGTCGCTGTTTACTGTGCCTTCCCAGCGCTTTCGTGGCTTCCCAACCGGTCTCTTTCCTTGCATTCTAGCATTCAGTGCTCGTTTTGGTAGCCTATCCTCTCCCATTCTTATCACATGTCCGGCCCATTGCAATCTTTGTAATCTAATGAAGTCTGACAGGGGCGTTTCCTTATAAAGTTGATAAAGCTCGTTGTTGTATCGACTTCTGAAGATTCCGTTTTCCCTCACAGGTCCTAGTATTCTCCTAAGTACTTTCCTTTCGAATGTGTCGAGTTTGTTTTGGATGTTTCTTTCAGCACCCAGACTTCACTGCCATAGCATGTTATTGGTCGAATTAAGGTTTTATAGATTCTCATCTTTGTATTTCGGTGGACACTTTTTGACCGAAATATATGGGAGAGGGCAAAATAAGCTCTGTTTGCCTGCGTTATTCTCTTCCTTATTTCTCCATCTTCTGATCCGTCGGCATATATTTCTACTCCCAGGTATGTAAACTTTTCAACCGTTTCAATGTCATCTTCATGTATAATGTTTTCTGGGACTATATTTCTTCTCGTCTGAGTCATTATTTTTGTTTTTTCTGTGTTAATTTCCAGACCCAGCATTTTTGTTTGTGTTTTTAACTCTGCATATGTTTCCTGTGCTCCTGTTGATGTTCTACTCATAATATTAATATCATCAGCATAAGCGGCCACTTGAACCGTTCGGTTGGTCAGTAGATTTCCTCGTCCAGTTTGCATTTGCCTAACCGCATACTCCAGTGCCAGGTTAAACAATGTTGGGGCCAGCCCATCTCCCTGTTTTAGTCCCTGCGAAATGTTAAAAAAGTCTGTCTGGTGGTTTTGTATTCGTACACATGCCTGAGTTTCATCCATTGTGGCTTTAATGAGTCTTATTAACTTGTGTGGTATTGCCAATTCAGCCAATATATAGTATAGTTTGTTCCTTTTGACTGAGTCGTATGCCTGTTTGAAGTCTACAAACACGTTGTGAACATCAATATCGTGTTCCCATGCTTTGCTCAAGATCTGTTTTACTGTGAATATTTGATCCAGTGTCGATCTTCCCCGTCGGAAGCCCGTCTGATACTCTCCAATAATATTTTCTGCTAGTGGTTGGAGCCGCTGGTTTATAATATACGTGAGGACTTTATATGCTGTACATAGTAGAGAGATTCCACGGTAGTTTTTGCACTGGAGTTTGTCTCCTTTTTTATAGATCGGGCATACTATACTTTTCTTCCAGTCGTCGGGTATTTTCTCTTCTTGCCATACGTCTCTGATTAGCGCGTGGATGTGACTTGCTAGGTGGTCGCCACCTACCTTATATAGTTCTGCTGGTATTTCATCAACTCCCGGAGCTTTATTGTTTTTCTGGGCCTTATTGGCTTCGAAAACTTCCTCTATGGTTGGAGCTTCTACTCCATTCTCTTCTACGTAGATCATATCCATTTCATCTTCCATGTCTACTTGAGTTCCAAGTAGTGTCTGAAAATAATGCTTCCAGGTTTCTGTGACTTTCTGTTGGTCACTGATTATTTGCCCACTTTCACTACTTACATACATTCAAAACGAACAATTTCTCACATAATGAGAAAAGCCGGCCATTGCAGTGAGAAATATTTTTTTCACGGGTTTTCTTACGGTTTTCCATACATATGGTCGCCGTTTCCGTGGTAACATGCACAATTCAAACACAATTATTGTTGTCAAACAAAATGTGTTGAAGCAAAACTTACCAGGAATTACCTTTCAAAACTGTTCAAAAATAACTGTTAATTAGAATTGTAAATAAATATACAGGGTGAGGCAGATAGAGGGCCTATTAGAAATATCTCGAGAACTAAAGCTAAGAGAATCTTGAAAATTGGAATACAGGGGTTTTAAGGTATGAACTATTTAATGAAAATATTTTCTTCTCTTTGCTACTTCGGTTATACCGGAAGTTGATTGTAACTTCGTTTCTTTAAATGGGACACACTGTATATTTTTACATTTTTGGATTCTCCTCGATTTCTTCTTTCTTAAAATATAAGGTTTTGTAATATTATACAGGGTAGGTTAAAAGATAATTACGTTTTCTTATTAATTTCGTAGCAACATTAACATCCTGTAGGATTGTAGTAGATTGGCATAATAAACTCTATTAATGTTCAAATGATTTTTAATATAGTCTACTACTGTGTAACAAGAGTTATTGGTATAGTTAAATTTTTCATTTTAGTATACAGGGTTGGTCGAAACTCGGAATGAGTATTTTCTGAGTTTTCTTAAATGAAACACCCTGTATTTTAGTATTGTAATGAAATGTTATTTTATGGTACTTTTTAATTTCCTAAGCATTCCCTATACCTAACGTCTTTAATTTGCGAGTTATTGGTGATTCAATCCAAACATTAATTGCAACACAATTAATGCATATTAATCTATACTGATACTTAAAATTGCCAATAGTGGTTGAGGTATCAAAATACCATCGAAGTTAAGATTGATGGTGCGATTAACAATTAAGCACAAACTAAAGCAGTTAGGTATAGGGAATGCTTAAGAAGTAAAAAGTATCATGAAATATCATTTCATTACAGTACTAAAATATAGGGTGTTCCATTTAAGAAAACTCAGAAAATACTCATTCCGAGTTTCGACCCACCCTGTATACTAAAATTAAAAATTTAGCTTCACTAATAATTGTTAACAATAGTAGACTATATTAAAAATCATTTGAACATAAATAGAGTTTATTATGTACTACTACAATCCTACAGGGTGTGAATATTGCTACGAAATTAAGAAGAAAACGTAATTATCTTTTAACAGACCCTGTATAATCTTACAAAACCTTATATTTTAAGAAAAAAGAAATCGAGGAGAATCCAAAAATGTAAAAATATACAGGGTGTCCCATTTAAAAAAACGAAGTTATAAACAACTTCCGGTATAACCGGAAGTACCAAATAGATGAAAATATTTTCATTAAATAGATCAGTCTTCAAAACCCCCTTATTCCAATTTTCATAAAATACATTTTAACTAGTAGATTAGGCAAGGTATGGACACCTCTGTGCATCGAGGTGTAACGCCAATACTATGGATTGAGTGGTCTAGCCATCTTTGTCTGTCACATGCGCGGGATCGCTTGGTTAAAAGAGATAGATCCGATCGACTTTTTGCTCTGTATTCCCTGTCTACCCTTATGTCTATGAATATATTGCCATTTAAAAACTGTCACTTTTGACAATAATTCATAATAAATTGCAATCGTAACTTCAAATTTAAACTAATCGATTTATTTTGGCAGCCAATTATTTCTAGCCATGTGACATATTACATTATATATTTCATTTGTAGAAATTTGAGAAAAATTACGGAATACAATTTTAATAAATAATTTATTTAGGTACCCTTGTTCAATCAAGCCCGTCTCAAAAGCATTATAGTACGAAAAGTTTTCACAATTATCTGACAACTGATCCTCATTGAATTAATTCCCAAGTATTTTACGAACTTTGTAAAATGTTCGACAATTACTCAAAATTGTTCCGTCGAATTGTTTGGTGGCTTAAAATTTAAACTGTTAACACTCAAAAATAGACACAAAAACACTCCATAGTTAATATAAATTTTAATTTCCAACACACGAGACAAAAAGAATGTCAGAGACCATATACTTTTAAATAGGGCTTTTCATCGATTGTCATTTGTTTCGAGCTTCTGTCATGTGTCACATAATATTAATACATCTACGTCATACGTCTTTGGTTTGTATTATTGTATATATCAATAACGTATGTCGTAGATATATTAATATTATGTGACACATGACAGAAGCTCGAAACAAATGACTGTGAATGAAAAGCCCTATACTACTTTGTGTAGTATAGAGCAGCGGTTCTCAACCACCGTGTCGCGACACACTGGTGTGCCGAAAGAACCTATCAGGTGTGTCACGAGATTTACGAATACGATATTTTTATTTATATTTTTTTACTTGTTATAATACACCAATAATGCATATTGTTCTTGTTATGTTCTTACGAAATAAAAAATAATATGCTTAATATATTCATCTGTACTTACCTACTAGGCTATTGATTATGTTCAAAATAAGAGAGCTAAAAGGAACTACAACATTAACGGGATTTTATTGTCTCATATAGTCATTTAAATGGGAGCGTTTTTGAAAAATGGATGAATTAGTCCCTAGACACAGGGTGAATTAGGGTGAGTGCTATGCACTTTTTAAAGACTTCTACAGGAAAATTGTTCCAGATTAAATTTACTATCGAAATATTACATTTTAAAGTCAAAATATTTTTATTTACAAAAATATATTCAAAAGAAAAGCAAAAAACAACACGAAAGAAAGCAATTTTGTTTTTTGCCCCATAACTTTTTTTCACGGGGATATATGTATAGACATTGCTTCAGAAGAAATTAACTTACATTCTTTCTCTTTAAAATTACGTTTAGTAGAAGTCTCTAGGATTTATATTTTCCGAAATAGGATTTTTCAAAATGCGCCGCTCACAGCATTTTTGGACCATTTCCCCATTATTTGAAAGAGGAATCAATTACCTTTAAAAGGGTCTATTGTATAAGGTTGCTTGACTATTTTGAAGCAAGTTCTGCTTTTTCAAGGTTTTATACTTTTAATGATTTTTGATATTTTTTATGATTATTTTTTAAATTTCTCATTATGACTTTTTTTTCTTCCACATTTAGGGATATCCATTGTACAATAGAAAACAGCATATTTTCTTTACTTTAAAATGGTGTATTCCAAAAAAATCTAGGACTATTTTTAAACAAGATATCCGCAGGATATCCAAGATTATCCGTAATTTGAAAAAAATTTAAAATTTTTTATTTATTTTTTTCAATTAGAAGAATATAATTGCATATTATATAACTTTTAATTCCAAATAATTTTTCTTAATAATATATTTCGATTTTGTGACATATAAAGGTTTTACTCCTGAGCAAATTAATATTTTTTAACATACCTCGTACACTGTTAATAAAATTTTATATCTGATGATCGCATTTTAGGTTTCAGACTAGGCACAGCATTTTATAAAGAATAACTTTTTTTCATAAAATTAATACTAAAAAAGTTTTTCATATGGTTCCCACTATTGCATGTGTATATGTCACACTTTGAAAAAGCATATCTTGTTTAAAAATAGTCCTAGAATTTTTTTACAGTACACCATTTTAAAGTAAATAAAATGAGCTTTCCTTTTTATTACACAATACATATACCCAAATATACAATAAAAAAAGTTATAATGAGAAATTTAAAAATAATCGTAAAATATATCAAAAATCGTTAAAAGTATAAAATTTTGAAAAACCATATCTTGCTTAAATATAGCCATACAGACTTCTACGATAGAACATTTTAAAGTTAATTGACTTCTCTTTCTACTAAATGTACCATTGCGTATACCTAGAAATGCGTAGAAAAAAGTTACAGAACAATGTGTGCGAAGTAACAAGGAAAATATCCCAAAATCGCTGTGAGTGGCGAAATTTGAAAAATCATATTTTGAAATTGTAAATCACAGGGACTTCTACTGAACGCCGTTTTAAAGAAGAAGGATGGAAGTTTTTTTTTCTGTGACGCAATGCCTATACCTATATCCCCGTGGAAAAAAGTTATGGGACAAAAAACAAAATTTTTATCTTTCATGTTTTTTTTCTTGCTTTTCTTTTGGATATATTTTTGTAAAAAACATGTTCTTGACTTTAAAATGTGATATTTCGATAGTAAATTTAACCTGGTATAATTTTCCTATAGACTTTTTTAGTTTGCACTAAATGTGCATAGAACTCACCATAATTCGCCCTGTGCCTAGGGACTAATTCACCTCTTTCTCAAAAACGCACCAATTTAAATGGTAGCACTCCGCGGTTTTTTCAAATATAGAGGTCCATTGACTATATGAAACCATAAAACCCTGTTAACGTTGCAGTTCCTTTATAAAATACATAATCAATAGCCTATACCACTAGCAAAAATTTGTACATATAAGGGTGTCGCGAATCTGTAAGGAGTACGTTAGTGCGTCGCTGAGTAAAAAAGGTTGAGAACCGCTGGTATAGAGCACAAAGTGTCACACAGACAAATGCAGCCTTCTATTATATTATAATATACCCATACTTCTAAGCATGTGCCATTTGTACGTCTATGCTTATAAGCACCGAATTTTTACACTCTTCACATTTTCCAACGTTGTTTACAGGGTTAAGATTTGATTATGGAAAAAAATTAATACAACGTTTTTTGTAGTAAATTTTCCATACTTTCTGATGCGCCTAATTAGAAAACTTTAAGATATTGCTTTCACATGTTCTATGACACTTTTCATTATCATTTTGAGAATATCTACAACAAATCCCACCAAAAAAAAATAATTTTTTTGCAATATATACATGCATTGATACCTACCTCAGTGTTTTTGGAGTGTGCATTGTGCATGTATGTACATACAAATGCAAGTACGTGATATAAATAATAATATAAAACTAAAATAGCTTTATTAATATGCGACTAAGTCATTCTGAAAAAATGATTTTTTATTCATTTCCTTCGATTTTCCCAAACTTTTTGTCCGACATATAACTTTTTGCGTTACAAAATATAATTTGTACATAAAACAATCAAAATTAGCTTGTTATTTATCACCATCATTTTTGTCTATATCTAACATGTTTATAACGTCGGACTACGAAAACTTCCCATTAATTTTGTCGGACAGAACTTCCAACTGATTTTTTAACCTTTCATGAAACTTTTATGCAAAAATCAGACTGCTATTTATCACCAACATAATTCCTGTGATGTGACATGTTCTACGTGTCGGACTCGTTAAAATGCTCAACATTTTTGTCGGACAAACATTTTTTTATATATTATATAACGTTGGCTATTGAATAAACTTAAAAACAACTTGCTATTTTTCACAATCATAAACTTGTCAGGACGACACGTTTATCATGCTCCACAATTAAAACTTCCCCTGTTTCAGTGTTCCCGTGCATCAAAGTTTATCCGACTAGACACCCTTAAGCTATTAACAAATTTTCAGCTTGCTATTAATCAACTTTTTTTTCTTACGCGGGATCCAGGTCTATTAGTTCTCGAGATATTTCTAATAGGCCCTTTATCTGACTCACCCTATATATAGGGTGTCCAGAAACTCTACCGACAAACGAAGACAGGAGATTCCTCAGATAAATTTAAGACATTTTAGCCCAATTCATCTAGTCCGAAAATGCCTAAGGGAGCTAGAGCCCTTTGAAGATGGCGTCTTGTAATTAGTTTTTCTTAAATAACTCCAGAACGATTTTATTTAGAAAAATGAAAATTGGTACGCGTATTTATCTTCCAGAGATAAATCGATTACATTTATTGTGAATTTCTAGTGTCGGCCATAGGCGTCCGTTTTGGGTAGGGTAACGGCTATTTTATCGCATAACTTTTATGTCTTTAACTTTTAAGCATTTTTGGCACTGGATTATTAAATTGTAAGGAATTTTAGTACTAAAAGGTACACTTACTTTAAGTCGGTAGGACACACCATTTTCCAGAAAAATTGATTTGAACATTTTTCGTTTTTTGAATTTCCAAAAAAATAAAAAAAAAACTATTTAGAAAAACGAAAACTGCTCCGTTTACTTATATTCCAGAGATGAATCGATTTCATTAATTGCGAATATTTCTAGTACCGGTCATACGCGTCCGTTTTGGGTAGGTCAACAGTTATTTTATCGCATAACTTTTTTGTCTTTAATTCTTAAGAATTTTTGACACTAGATTATTAAATTATGAGGTATTCTAGTACTAAAAGATACTCTTGCTTTAAGTTGGTAAAATACAACGTTTTTATTGAAAATTTTTTTCAATTTTTTTTCAAATTCAAAAATCGAAAAATTTTCAAATCGATTTTTCTAGAAAACGGTGTGTCCTCCCGACTTAAATCAAGAGTACCTTTTAGTAGTATAATACCTTACAATTTAATAATCCAGTATCAGAAATGCTTAAAAGTTAAAGTCAAAAAAGTTATGCGATAAAATAACCGTTGCCCTACCCAAAACGGACGCCTATAACCGGTACTAGAAATTCACAATTGATGAAGTCGATTTATCTCTGGAAGATAAACACACGTACTAATTTTCGTTTTTCTAAATAGAAGCGTTCTAGAGATATTTAAGAAAAACTAATTACAAAACGACATCTTCAAAGAGCTCTAGCTCCCTTAGGAAGCATTTTCGGACTAGATGAATTGCTTAAAATGTCTTAAAATTATATGAGGAATCTCCTTTCTTCGTTTGTCGGTAGAATTTCTGGACACCCTGTATAAGCAGTGGGGTTCCTACGGTCTCCTCCGCATCCCGCATTTCGCTCGCCATCGTTTTCTATTCACCCATTCGTTTTCTTCAATCGCTCTATCTGTCATAGACTGTTATATGCCTTTCTTCCATGTTTCTGCATGCCTTCCTCTTCTTCTTCTATTCATGTGTGTGTAATTTAATGCTCTTTTTGGCCATTTTTCCTCTGACATCCTCATAACATGACCATACCATAGCAATTTCTTTGTTTCTATATGGTCAACCCTGGAATATACACTCTTTAAAGTGTCTATATTCTTTCTTGTGTGTTAAGAGTGTATTTTAAATAAATAACCTATATAAATTTTAAGAATATTAAATACCTACATGTATGTATATGTATTTTATATCAATTTATGCATAAATATAATATACCTAAAAGCACCTAAATTATTTAATTTTGAAGTTTGAACTCTTGACAAAACCGCATCCATAGAAAAAGTACAGTGTACAACAAATTAGAAAATGACCTATTTCTCCCTCGCTTGATTTGCGGCAGCCAACAAACTTCTCCGCTCGTGAGAAATATGTCTTTTTCCTCACTTGTTGTACAATATACTATTTTCTATGGATGCTATACAATGTGCAACTTCTCTTACTACTTACATACATTCAAAACGAACAATTTCTCACACAGTGAGAAAAGTCGGCCATTGAAGTGAGACATATTTTTTCTCACGGGTTCTCCGCCATTTTTCCATACATATGATCGCCGTTTCCATAGTAACATGCACAATACAAACACAATTATTGTTGTTAAACAAAATGTTTTTAAGCAAAACTTACCAGAAATTACCTTTCAAAACTGTTCAAATATAACTCTTAATTATACTTTTAAACAGGTAAATAAAGTATATAAATATTAAGAATATTAAATACCTGCATATGCGTCTATGAATTTTATTTAAATTTATGCATATAATATACCTAAAAGAACCTAAATTATTTAATTTTGAAGTTTGAACTCTTGACAAAAACGCATCCATAGAAAAGTACAACACATGCACAACACGTGAGAAAATGACATATTTCTGCCTCGCTTGATTTGCGGCACTCGCCTCGTGCCTCGGCTCATGCAACAAACTCCTGCGCTCGTGAGAAATATGTCTTTTTTCTCACTCGTTGTACAATATACTGTATATGTATATACAATATACAATATTCATTTTAAATAATGAATGGGTTGCATGTGTGAGTCCATACTATTATAGTAAAGAAAAGAGAGACGTTCTCACAAACAATTTATTTTACAACTGACGACCGCTTTCGCTGTCTACAATATTCACAGCATCTTCAGGTCACGGTAAAAGTAAAATTAAATGTTTCCGGTATAAGGGAAGAATATAGTAGTTTTCAATATCATACTTTTTCTCTATACTATGCTAAAGGGAGAGTTGGTAGAGGGACAGATTTGAATGTAATATATTAACAAAACAATTGGCAGGATCTTGAGGGAATTAGTAAGGATACACGACATTAAACCGTAAAACCAAAAAATTGTTAGTTATATATATATATATAAAGTGATGTTATTTTTATATTTTTAATTAATAGTGTATATTTTAATTTAGTTGGGATTATTAGATGTTGTTCTGGATGTTCAAGAACTTATAGATGTAAGATTGGTTGTGCAATTTTCCTAAACAAGATTGGTCAGTTGTGTATTAGTTGTGGTGTGATTGTGAAAATGTTTTAATTTTGATTTGTTGGAGATATTGAAATTAAATTGAACAATAGTAATTAGGTAAAATTTGCTAAAATTTTTCAATATTAAAAGTGTCAAACAATAAAATCATCAATAAATAATTCAGAATTAAAGTCAAGTGTAACGGTAACTGTACATGAAATTAAATTTATAGTAATATAAAGTTATGATTATTTGTACAGCAATGAGACTGTATGAGATGTTACTAAAAAAGTTGAAAAAAGGCAAATATGAAAAATTAATAATAGATGAAAAAATCTTTCATTTATGTTAATATCTGTTGAATTTAATAAATAGTTGAGTAGATTGAAAATTAATTTTAAAAGATTTTTGAAAAAAGTTACCTGGTTGAGCGAATTATATGGTTTCTTGGTAAAGTTAAAAAAGTTTTTGAAATATTTTTTTTTGTTTTAAAGTCGATAAATAACACATAACAGATTCTAGAACGCACACAAAGGAGATGGACATAACAGGAGTTTGGAAATTTTTGATGAGGAAAGCAATCTGTGTACTACTACATCTTATTTCTTTTCGATTTTTAAGAATTGGAAAAATTCCTCTAATTTGGGTTTTTTTCCCAAGAAAACTCAAAAATTCAAATCTGTCCCTCTACCAACTCTCCCTTTAGCATAGTATAGAGAAAAAGTATGATATTGAAAACTACTATATTCTTCTCTTATACCGGAAACATTTAATTTTACTTTTACCGTGACCTGAAGATGCTGTGAATATTGTAGACAGCGAAACCGGTCGTCAGTTGTAAAATAAATTGTTTGTGAGAACGTCTCTCTTTTCTTTACTAAAATATTCATTTTCTATAAATATAAAAATCTAAAAATAGCTTGAAATTTTTTATTCTTAATTGTATTTAATTTGAATTACTAATGCAGTAGATATGTAAATATAGGACATCCGGTAAAAAAGCACATGTGTCTGAGTACCTACTTACTGTAATGATGCAAAAATGTCAATAAACGCTACACGTATCGTAATTTAATGAACGGTAACTACTTTATTGCAGTTATCGATTAAAATCAAAGCTAGTAATACTAAGGTCGTGAAATATTACTATTTGATGAAGTATCTAGTTGTGACATAGGCCTGTTATGTAATTTTAATGTTAGTAGACTAGTAGAGTAAAAACTAGCATACCTACATGTGTAATTTTATTACTATATACATGTATGTTCAGTAGATTGTCCCTTTAGTCATTAGAATTAAATTAAACTCTTTTTTATATTAATATAACTTAGAATTGACCACCTTAGTTAGAAACCACCTGTCTGTGACTTTGAGTCAAAACTCAAACCACGATACACCATACAGAATACTTAATCATAGTGAGGATTGTGTTGCGATTACAGTCTCGAGGTGTAACACCATCTTGTCCATGGGAATCATAGCACAGGGGAAATAGTATTGCCTAAGCAATGCTACAGAAAAAAAATGGAAAAGAGAGAAAAAATGACACCATAGAAGAAGACTATTTTGACTTCATAAAAGAAGTCTTCATTTTTCCAGCATACATACTAAAATTACAGAAGTATTTTAATTATTTAAAAAACGATACACCTAAGTTCAAATACATTTTCCAGTTCTAAATTAACGTGAATGTCCCGGACAACTAATAGACGTTTTTGACGTCTTGAAAAAAGGCCATGACAATAACTATGTCACTGGACTTTCTTTCCTTGTAGATCTACGTTTAATGCACAAAGCACAGTGAACAAAAGGGCAAATGTGCGAATTATATAAATTATCACTTCACGGTGTCAGTGTACGTGTACAGTGACCTTATCTCTGGTAAGTGTACCACAAAAACTGATTTTTTATTTTCTACGTAAGTAGCATATTCACCAGTTCTTGCCGTCGACATCCACCAAATATTAATGCAACTTTGTTCATTAAATACTTCCCCTTCGGTGCTTCATGGATAAATTCTTCATCACCTTTAGGCAGAATTTTAGACTTTTTTCGCTGGTCTCATTTTGACCCTTGGTTCAATTATTCGCTTAACTTATGGTAATTGGGGATGTTAATATCCTTATTTATCATTAAAGTCCTCTTTACCATTGGATACTTGGACCATAATGAACTCGGATAAAACATTTCACCGAGATCACAGATCATAGAAGTATTAGAGCAGCACAGTTTCATTAATATCATGTTCTGCACAGTATTCTGCCATCCAGTTTAATAATTTATCGTATTCCCTCTCATATGCGCTTCTCGATTTCTTTGGTAGCAATTTTTGTGTTGCTTTTTTCGCCTTTTTTTGCGATTTTGTCGGGAATTTCAAAACTTTCCTGCGTTTTCACTTTTTAGGTTTGACAACAGCAGATGTTTATTTATGTTTGACATCACTACACTAACGAAGATGTTGCCAACTATATTATGATACATTTTCTGAATTTTTTAAAATATTTAGATTGTGAATACGATAACAAAGTAGTATGACATAAAAGTTTGTATGAAACGTGGGCATTAATATATGTGTATACCCTTGTGCGATTTATAGTGTATCTCTCTTGCCCTCTTGTTTGTAAGATAGTCACTGTCATGCATAAACATCTACTTAATGCCCTTGGTACATAAATAACATTCTTCTTCTTCTTATAGTGCCCTTTCCTCAATGGAGGTTGGCTACTACAATTGCAAACTCTTCTTTGTCTTCAGCTGTTCTTATTAGCTCTTCAAATTTTAGCCCTGTCCATTGTCGGATGTTTCTGAGTCACAATAGTCTTCTCCTTCCTTTTCCTATTTCCCTCGATCTTTTCTTTCACTATAAGTTGAGCATATTGGTACTTATTATTTCCCAGTATGTGGCATAAGTATGATATTTTTCTAACTTTCACTGTGTTGAAAAGTTCTCGTTCCTTACCTATTCTATGCAGCACTTCTTCGTTTAAGGTATGCGATGTCCATGAAATTTTGAGGATTCTTCGGTAGATCCACATTTCAAAGACCTCGGAGTAAAGATAAAACAGCAGAGACGACAGAACACATCCGTGTCTAACTCCCCTCCTAATTTTTACTTCTGCGGATGTGGAACCTTCGATTCTAACTATGGCGTTTTGGTCTCAGTACAAGTTTTTTAGTAATTTTATGTCTTTTCCATTTAAACCGGTTTCTTGAAAACGTTCTAATAGTAGGTCGTGTCTTAATTAATAATAGTGAAACGAGAAGAAATGAAGGGTTTAAGGATACTTAAACAAGAACTGGAATATTATTTAAAAAAACACCAAGGATGGTAAGACACCAGGGCCTGATGAAATACCGGTTGAAGTATTAAAACTTATTGATGGAGAAGTGATGAACATGATACTCGAGTTATTTAACAACATAATATATGATACTGGAATAATACCACAAGACTGGTTAAGGTCCACATTCATTTTAATACCTAAAAAATCAAATGTAAAAGAGTTTTTCTAAAAATCATTCATAATAGAATTTTCCGCAAACTTAAAGAAGATATAAGTGAAACACAAATGGGCTTCAGAAACGGCCTTGGTACGAGGGAAGCGCTCTTTGTTGTGGGCGTACTATTTCAGCGATGTTTGGATATCAATCAGGATGTATAGGCCTGCTTTATAGACTTTGAGAAGGCCTTCGATAGAGTCCGACACGACCGACTGAGACAACTTCTAATCGAAAAGAACATCGATGAAAAAGATATTAGAATAATAACTAATTTGTATTGGAATCAAACAGCACAAGTCAAGGTCGATGATGAAATGACTGAGGAGATCAAAATATGTAGAGGAGTAAGACAGGGGTGTATTCTGTCTCCTTTTTTGTTTAATTTTTATAGCGATGTCATATTTAAAGAAGCTCTGTCGGAGGTTAGTTGTGGTGTAATGATCAACGGAAATACAATCAATAATGTGAGATACGCTGACGATACAATGATATTAGCAGACAATCTTGCAGATCTGCAACGACTGATGGAACGCACTAACCACGACTGCAACAGCTACGGACTTACATTAAACCTCATAAAAACTAAATGGATGGTAATAACAAAAGATCCACACGCCACGAATGATTTGGTTGTCAAATAACCGTTATAGAAAGGGTATCCTCCTATGAATACCTTGGAGCTTGCCTGGATCATACAGGCGATCCAACAAAAGAAGTAAGAGCAAGAATAGAAATAGCTAGATCAGCATTTAACAAGATGAAAATATTTCTCTGTAGTCGTGACATAATTCTTGATCTGAGAGTGCGTATGCTGCGGTGTTATATCTTCTCCACTTTATAATATGGAGTTGAGTCATGGACCACGAAAATGGGCAGCATTAAAAACATTGAAGCTTTTGAGATGTGGTGTTACCGTAGAATGCTCCGTATCTTGGGTGGACCACGTGACGAATGCCGAAATTTTACGTCGGATCGGAAAAGGATGTGAAGTTGTACTTACTGTTAAAAGAAGAAAGCTTGAATACTTTGGCCATGTTATGAGAGGTGACAAATACTCGCTGCTGAGACTGATCATCCAGGGTAAAATCAGGGGTAAGAGAAGTATCGGTAGGCGCAGAATATCTTGGTTAAGAAATCTGAGGGAATGGTTCGGCTGCAGTTCCATCGACCTATTTAGGGCGTCCGCCAGTAAAATAAGAATAGCTGTGATGATTTCCAACCTCCGATAGGAGACGGACTTTAAGAAGAAGAAGATAGATACGATTATGCACGACTTTTAATAGGACTTTTACTGCATGACTCATAAGCCTTCAGACGGAACTCATTGCAGTGTTGTGGGTTTGGCTTTTTTGGAAGTGGGATGAATATTGACTCCAGCCAGTCTTGGGGTATTTTACCTGTATCATAAATGCGATTGAATAAAAGGACAAATATTTTGATATTTTCTTCGCTGATTAATTTTAACGTTTCTGGGTATATTCCATCTGGACCTGGGCTTTTATTTGTTTTGAGTTCATTAATTGCATTTATAATTTCAGATTTAAGAATTGCTGACCCTTCGTTGTTATTCTCCAATCTTGGTTCTTCTCGTATGTCGTGAAGAAGAATTTTGATATAGTTTTCCCATTCTTTCAGTTTATCTTCTGTTGATTCTAGCAGTTTGCCATCCGTGTTCAGAATGGTGTGAAAAGTTGTTCGCTTGGTAGTTGATGTAATAAACCCTCTTACCTTTTTATGTAAAATTAAAAAATCGAGCTTTTACTGCAGTTCTTCTATTTCGATATAAATAACATTAAAATGCATTTTAATCAAGGGCGGATCCAGGGAGGGGGCCATGGGGTCATGGCCCCCTCCGAGACTTTAAAAAAATATAAATTTAAATATTTGCAGTTCAAATGTTTTTAATTTCAAACACATATATATGTACAAAACAGGGGATAAATATGTTTTCTGGGCTAGAATTGAACAAAGACAGTAACAGAAGCTTCAAGAATGACATAGGACAGGGGTGGCCAAGCTCCTTGATAGCCAGAGCCACTTTTCATAAGTTAAAATTTTTTGCGAGCCGCAATTAAAAACGTTTACAAAAAGTATGTAAAGAAGGTATGTACAATGTTTTTTAACAGAACTTTTTTTTAAAACAGAAATAAAATTACGAAATATTAAAACCTAATTACATTTTTGTTTTCCTTATTCTTTTTCTCGTTGTCCTTATGCTCAATAAGAAAGTCGAACTTTGCTATCACCTATCCACCTTTTACCCATTTCTTCCACGCCTTCCGGCCTTCTTCCCATTTCCTTCACCTGTTGTGCTGTTTTCCGTCTCTTGGTTCCGATTTTCTGGATTTGTTCCATCCACCCCTTTCTACGTCTGCTCCTTCTTCTTTTCCCCTGTCTCTTGGCATCTGTCACCTTCTTTACTAGTCTGTTCTCGTTCATTCCAGTTATATGTCCAAACCAATTCAGGTTTTTTTTCAATGTTTTTTCTCTGTTGGTCCCTGTCTTAGCATGTTTCTAATGTTTTCGTTCCTTTCCCTGTCCAACATTTGTTTTCCTTCTTTTGGTAATTCTTTAAAATTTGGTGAATAATTTGTGGTAGCATTTCTCAGTAATTCTTTCAGATGCTTGTTAGTTAATACTGATATGTGTTAGGATTTCACGAATATTAAAATGGAATTAAATGGCCCGTACCCATACAAGTACGTTGTTTCTAATATGGAAATAATTCGACCAGCATCCTTTTTTAATTTAGAGTATGTACTTCGATTTTGGTACAAATTTCCAAAATTCAGTAATCGGCGTCAACTTATATTTATTTTCGAGCTTGATCTTCTTGCGGCTCTATTAATTTTAATTCACCAGATTTTGTTTGGGTCATATATTGGTAATACATACAAAAATTCACCTTATGGACTATGTACAGGGTGTAACAAAAATACAGGTCATAAATTAAATCACCTATTCTGGGACCAAAAATAGTTCGAATGAACCTAACTTACCTTAGTACAAATATGCACATAAAAAAAGTTACAGCCCTTTGAAGTTACAAAATGAAAATTGATTTGTTCCAATATATCGAAAACTATTAGAGATTTTTTATTGAAAATGGACATGTGGCATTTTTATGGGAGGAATATCTTAAAGAAAAATTATAGTGAAATTTGTGCACCCCATAAAAATGTTAGGAGGGTTTTGTTCTCTTAAACCCACCCACACTTTTGTGTACGTTCCAATTAAATTATTATTGTGATACTATTAGTTAAATTCAATATTTTTAAAACTTTTTTGGTTCTTAGTATTTTTTCGACAAGGCAGTTTTTATCGAGTTGCGGCTTTTTTTCTAATATGTTTACATAGAGATTTTATGGGGGTTTTGTTCCTTTAAACCTCCCAAATGTTTGTGTACGTTCCAATTAAACTATTACTGCGATACCATTAGTTAAACACAGTGTTTTTAAACTTTTTTGCTTCTTTTTATTTTTTTGATAAGGCACATTTTATCGAGATGTGACTTCTTTTTTAATATGGTTCAGAATATAAGTAAAAATGTAAATCATAAATAAATTTTCCTATTATTGTAAGTCTCCATAATCGTACTTAGCCATATACAAATATGTGGTGGATTTGACAAATATGCAAAATATCTCGATAAATACTGACTTTTCGAAAAAGTACTAGGAGACAAAGAAGTTTTTAAAGCATTGTGTTTAACTAATGGTACTACAGTAATAATTAAATTGGAACGTACACAAAAGTTGGGGGGGGGGGGGGAAAGGTTTAAAGGAACAAAACCCCCATAAAATTTTATGGGGTGTCTAAATTTCACTATAATTCTTAAGATACTACTGCCATAAGAATGCCACATGTTCATTTTCAATACAAAATCTCCAATAGTTTTCGATATATTGGAAAAAATCGATTTTCATTTTGTAACTTCAAAGGGCTGTAACTTTTTTTATGTGCACATTTGTACTAAGGTAAGTTAGGTTCAATGGAACTATTTTTGGTCCCAAAATATGTGATTAAATTTATGACCTGTATTTTTGTTACACCCTGTATATTTCAAATGAATTCAGAAAAAAATGAAGAGACGATTTAAAATATTTTAAGTCTTGAAATAAATTTTGGACTTCGGTCAATATTCCTTCTGGCTTTTTTTATGTAATCGTTAAGTTTTTCTAGTTTAATATTGTAACAAATTTTTTTAAGTCGAGTAAAATGACTAAATGTGTATACAAATCGGTCTGGAGTGGGTTGATTACTGACTTTTATGTCGCGCCACTTTTAATATTCTTTCATGCAGTTTTCGATTTGTTATATCACTCTTAGCTTGGATGGAAATGGAATTTGTTACAAAGTTGCATTTGGTCTTTCATATTTGTTGTCAGTAATTTAAAAGACATTCTGAAACATATGAAACGATAATAATTTTTTTCAATAATAACACAAAATTGAAAAGGATCTCGGGTACATTTATCGAGAGCCACAAGCAATTCTTCAAAGAGCCGCATGTGGCTCGCGAGCCGCAGTTTGGCCACCCCTGACATAGGATGTTTTTTAAATCAAAAAGTTGATAATTTTACAAAGTGCCAATTGTTAGAACGACCTTGACAGCCATCAAAATAGTATGAATTTCCATATTCTATACACACAAAGAATAAAAAACTCACTAGCACTTAGAACAAAGGAGTTGGTTAGTATTTTCGCACAGTCAAAAGGAATTGTTTTACAAGTATTTTGTTTTATCTTTCTAATAAAAAGTATGGTCACAATAAAGGGATGACAGCCCAAAGCCTTGTCACGAAACCCTTAACATCTTTCACCAAACTCATGAGCAAAGACGGAGCCATACAAACCCATGAAAAAACATCATACCACAAGGAGTGCGTTCAGGTTGGGCTGCATTTTCTACAAAGTTATCGCAACCCTCAAAAGTCATTAACCAGATAGACTCTCAGAGGTCTAAACAGATACAAAAAAATAAAGAAAGACTGCTACCAATAGTAGAGTCCTAAATATTCCTCTAAGAGACCATCGTGATGATGGCCTTCTACTTCTGGACGAAGATACTGGACCTAGCAATGAGGGGAATTATTGTTAAGGTTTAAAATCGCATTAGGAGATAAGACTCTTAAATAACACCTGTACACAGCATCTTCCTAAGCAACATACATTAGTAGCGCCAGTCAAAAGCAATTAATAACTTGTTGTGGTGATAATAATTGAACAAATAATAATGAATCAGGTTCAAAGTGCAAATTATTATATTAAAGTAGTATCTGTCATATTTGACGAAACGACCGACGTATCCCACGTGGAACAGCTTTCTCTAAATTTGAGATACATACACAATACATACAATAACAACATTCGTGAAGACTTTGTCAAGTTCATTGACGCTTATGAGCACCTAAAAATAATTAGTGAAAATCAAGAAAGAGGGAAAGAACCAAGGCCTGACAGGAGAAGCATTGGGAAAATAGTATTAAACTTGTTGAAAAAACTACACTTGGACCCGAAGAAATGTGTAGGAATCGGTACTACGGCAGGAATGGTGAATTTTAAGGCACTTCTCATACACGGTAAAAGTGTGTGAAAAGTGCTTTAAAACTCACCATTGTAACCCTAATTTTTAAAAATTATCCCCGTACCTCCGGTACCTCTCCCCAAAAAAAGTTCATGGCCCCTCCCGAAAATCGGTCCTGGATCCGCCCTTGATTTTAATTATATTAGTAATAATTTAAGAAGAACTAGTATAACATGTAGAATTAAATTACATATTTAAAATATGTTTGTACATGTTTAAGCAGTTGTCGTTATAGTCTCGAACTGGCCTAACACTCTTAGGATCCGTGATAGGATGATGAAAATTTAGAACAAACGTAATAAGTCTACGAAGAATAACCTTGGCTGCCTTGGGCACTTAAGTGCTTAGTGGTTGGTATGCCAGCAATTGGGGTCAGTTGGTGGATAATTTTCGCTGTTTTTTAAATCCTATTAAGTCTAATTTTGACATTGATAAATATACGTACAGTCGGAAAACTGAATAAATACCCATGACCGAACATATAAAACACGCTGTATTTTCCTGTCACCGTGCCACAAAGAAAATTGTCCAGTGCAAGTATATGTAACAATAATTATTACATGTACTTGCGCTTGCCAATTTTTTGTGTGACACGGTGACAGAAAATACAGCGTGTTTTATATGTTCGTCCATGGGTATTCTTTCATTTTTTCTACTGTAAGCAACTACTTAATGTTTACGGTAGAGTTTTAAATGTAACTAAGTTTTAATTGGTGCCATGTACAAATCAGGAATTACGGTAAAGAACACGTTGAATCTCTAAAACGTGTCTTTTGTAAAATTAGTTTCGGTAATAATTAACTAGTACTAGTATCTGCATGGTTTTTCAATGGTACTATTAAAGAAAAGTTATTTATTTAGCATTAACGTAAAAACTTTTCGTTAAAAATAATTCACAGCGAAAAATATTTATTAAATTTTGATGCAAATGTTTGTATGCGTGTTAAGGGGAACGGAGCAAAATCCAAAATTTTGACGCATCTCAAAATTTTCAATGTATTTTAAATGTATTCATTTTTTTCGAATCCTGAGAAAACTAATAAGTATTTTTGAAAAATTTAAACGCAGAATGAAAGACTACTTTATTACTGAGGGTCCAAAGTCTCTTAGAATAAATAAAAAGTTTCTTTTGAATGAAATATTTGCAATCAGAAATCACACTAAATTTTCTCTTTTATTTTCACCCCTGTAACTTATTAAAATAAACATTATAGAAGTTTTCAGGGACTTTCGACCCTCGGTAATAATATAATCTTTCATTCTGCATTTAAATTTTTCAAAAATATTTATTAGTTTTCTCAGCAGTAACCATAGCGACAGATAAATCACCAGCTCATAGAAAATGGATGGGAAGACCAAGAAAACAATAATCAAACAATCTATGAAAATGGGAATTAATTCGAAGAATGAAGGATATATTATAGGGTGCCATGAAAATGTGTCCATACACCTAGCTTGTATGAAGAACTGTAGGGGGAATGTTAAATGCCCATTAAAAAGTGTCTGTTCCCATAGTTTAATAATATACAAAGCAAGTTGTGAATTTTGACTAATATTTCTTTTGGTTATAGTTTTTTAACAATAATTACGATTTGTCTCATACTTTGGTAAATCGTTACACTACTATCACCTAATTAGCTGATTTATTGAAAATAAAAAATTCAGGTCCGGTCTTAAAAAAATAGTTCGTTTCCCTCATATAAAAATTTCACCCTGTACCTATATAGTTTTAAAAAAACTCTAATAAGGCTCTTATAAATTACATACAGTGCGCTGGAATAAGTGTTACCCCCCCCCCCTTATTAACTTATTTATTTTTAGCCCATAAGCAAAACGCTCGGACAGGTCGATTTTTAAAATAATCATAGTATATTATAGCATCAATGTTTCGAACTTTACGCGATCCCTCTTCAGGTGACAAGCATAACTTTGATTTTTTTTAAATGGGAAAGTACATCATGTAACACATCATTTAAAAGCTTTTGAAATACTGATTACAAAAATATACAACACTTTAATCCTGTTTGAGAGCGTAGGCGCAAAATTTCGGTCGAATTCTTTCTAAATGCAATAATTTTTTCGAATCCTGAAAAAACTAATAAATATTTTTGAAAATTTTAAACGCAGAATGAAATATTACATTATTCTAGATAGTGAAAAGTCCCTGAGAACTCATATATTGTTTATTTTAATAAGTCGCAGGTGTGAAAAAAAGAGAAAATTTAGTCTGTTTTTTAATTTCAAATATATCATTCAAAATAAACTTTTTGTTTATTCGTAGGAACTGTCAGCCCTCGGTAATAACGTAATCTATCATTATGTGTTTAAATTTTTCAAAAATACTTATTAGTTTTCTCAGGATTCGAAAAAAATTAATGCGTTTAAAAAGAGTTCTACCGAAATTTTGCGCCTACGCTCTCCAAAAGGATTAAAGTATTACACATTTTTGTAATCAGTATTTCAAAAGCTTTTAAATGAGGTGTCACATGATGTACTTTCCTATTTAAAAAAATCAAAGTTATGCCTGTCACCCGAAGATGGATCGCGTAAAGTTCGAAACATTGATGCTATAGTATACTTTGATTATTTTAAAAATCGACCTGTCCGAGCGTTTTGCTTATGGGCTAAAAATAAATAAGTTAATAGGGGGGGGGGTAACACTTATTCCAACGCACTGTATATAGGCAGCAAAAATTACTTATTTATGTTTTTCTACACAGTAATTTTTAACAAAACATCAAATTTAACTATAAATTTAAAATTAAGTTTAGTAAATTGTCCCATAGATATCTAAATATAATTAATTAATTTTATTATTCGAGCTTTTTTTATCCACACATTAGACTACTATATACCTAGGAAGAATGGTTTTTCAACACATATACACATTACTTTTATTATTTTTCTATTTTGGTTTAGGTATACATTGGTATACATTATATAAACTATTGATAAAGATGACAACTTACTTAGCCAGAGAATATCCTGTTACGATCGGTATATACCTTCGAAAGTTTCTGAAAGGGGAACTTACTAACAACAGAACTGGAGTACCCAAATAAATAATTTGTGGAACCCCTCGATAGAGGAAGTGAAAATATCTATAACAAATAACAAACCACAAATTCCAAGGCAGCGATGATATCCCAGAGTTATTTAAACACGGTGGAGAGCAAATGGCTACTGTAACGTAAAAAATAGTTTGTAAAATATGGTATGAGGAGAAAATTATTTAGCAATGGAGGTTAGCTAAATATGCCTGTTACACAAAAAGGAGAAGCAACTATGTAGAATGCAATAATTACCGCGGAAAAGCTCTCCTAAATACAGCATACAAGATAGTGTCATACAACATCTTGCATAAGAGGTTGAAGCCTTATATTATTCTTTAGGTACCGTCTCCTCTAAGGAGGTTGGTAATCATCACATCTATTTTTACTTTTGGAATTGCAGATCTGAACAAGTCGATGGAACTACAATAATTAGACCAATTTCTCAGATTATTGAGCCAGGAGATGCGTCTTCTTCCAATACTTCGTTTTCCCTGTATTTTCCTCTGCATTATGGTTTGTAACAAGACATATTTATTCCCTCTCATAACGTGGCCGAGATAGTGTTATATCGTAGTGTGCTAGAAAAATATCAGGCAGGCTTTATGCGTAGACATTCAACTATTAACCAGATCTTCACACTATGATACATTCTAGAAAAAAACGTAAGAGTTAAAAAATCGGTGTATTTTACCGACTTAAACAAAAGTAACTTTTAGTAAGTACTAGACTACCTCATAATTTGATAATAAAGTGTAAAAATGTTTAAAAATCAAAGATACAAAAAATTATGCACTAAAATAACCGTTGACCTACCCAAAATGGACGCATATGACCGGTACTAGAAATTCGCAATTGATGAAATCGATTCATCTCTAGAAGATATATAAACGTACCAGTTTTCGATTTTCTAAGTAGTCTTTTTTGAAAATTTTTATAGAAAACGGTGTATCTATCTTACCGACTTAAAGCAAAAATCCCTTTTTGTACTAGAATATCTCTCAATTTAGTAATCCAGTGATAAAAATGCTTAAAAGTTAAAGACAAATAAGTTATGCGATAAAATAACCGTTTACCTATCCAAAAGGGAAAATGGGCAAACCAGTTTTCGTTTTTTGAATAGAAGCGTTCGGGAGGTATTTAAAAAAAAACTAATTACAAGACGCCATCTTGGAAGAGCTCTAGCTCTCTTAAGAAGCATTTTAAGACTAACTGATTTGGGTTAAACCCAGGGCTATTTTTAGCCCAGGAATCTACAGTTTAAATATTTTAAATTATTAATGAAACACTCTGTATTTAGTTCCCATCAATATGAAGGCATCTTTTGTTTGTGCACGTGTTCTCATGTAAATAAATAATTAAATATTCTTAATACATATCGGTGAAAAAGAGCGCCAACTAATTGACCAACCTACTAATACTCTTAATTACCTATCATTTTATTGTTAAATAAAAGCATTATATTTATATTAATTAGATTTATATAATACTTATAATATTATCCAATTCGCGACCTTCATTTTATGATCTCCGATACGGTTAATAATTACCTGTTCTATTTTTTTTCTGTTTGGGTTAAATTTTGATTTACATTTGCTTGGGCGATTATCGGGAATGCATGATGTTATCTCTTTGATTTATGGTTTATTCAGAAAAATACATTCGCGTTAATTCAATATTAATCATCAGGTAGTTCCGTCTCCTTAAAATAATTATATATCCTGATTATTTAGCATACACCATTAGTAGATACTTAAATGTTTAGCAGAAACCAAAGTTTTTATACGAAGAAAAAAATGTTAACATAATAGCAACATTAAAGAAATATTTTATGTAGTTTGATAAAATTACAGAGTGGAATCACTTATAAAATTGTTCGTCTTTATTTTAGAAAATTATAAAAAAAAACTCTGGTACTGGTCAACTTTTAAATTCAAATGAGCGCTTGCGCTTTTTAAACATAAGTTTAAATATGGACAAGGTGATTCACGCAAGTTTATCGTAGTCCATAATCTTAATTTTTCATGAAACACCCTGTATATTAACTATTTTGATTGGAAAATAGGCCACAATTAAATTGAAAAACTAATTTTATTGCAAAATTAATAATAATTAATAATTTTTATGTTTTTTTCAATTTTATTGTGGCTTATTTCCCAATCAAAGTAGTTAATTATAAAAATGCCACAAGGAAATAGCTTCAGAACAACACCCTGTATATTTTTATGAGGGGCCTGTTATAAATTTACTACTGCTTCTTCTTCCTCTTTATAAGCAATTCTGCTTGTTCATTGGCGGATTGATACCTCTATGGAAGGTTGTCGCTCCATCTTTTGCGCGGTCGGCCGATACTTCTTCTGCCGATTGGTGATTTATCTGTTGCTATTTTGACCACACGTGTCTCCCCCATTCTGGTTATGTGGTTGTTCCATTCTTTTTTTCTATTTAGTGTCCATTCGTTTATACACTGTAGGTTACATTGTCTTCTGATATCTTCACTCCTCTTTCGATCTCTCAGTGTATTTTCTGTAATTCTTCTGAGTAGTTTCATCTCTGTCGTTTCCAGTAGTCTTTGAGTGGTTGTGTAGGGTTTTGTTTCTGAAGCATATGTCATCAGTGGCGTGTGGCGTAGCTGAAGATTGGGAGGCCCCTGCGACAAGTTTTTGGGCCCCCGTATTACAAACATAACAACTAATAACAGTATAACTACTAAAATATGTGTAAATGACAATGTTTGGCCTTTCTTTAATAAGCCTTCATCAATTGGTGTTAATAGACTAAGAGCCGCTATAGGTGAAATTTCTTAATCATTTTAGGCACGATCGGACCCTATAACTTAAATAGTAGAACCTAAAAGAAAACGTTTGAACACTGTGCCGTCACTTTTCAGTGGCACATGCGTCGACAGTGGCGCATCAAACTTTCCACTTATGGACGGGATAAATAAATTAAAAGTTAACAGAACTTACTAACAGAATTAATTTTTTTTTATTTTTTTAAGTTCTATGTGATTAACACATAGGATTCATCGTGATTTTAACCCACCACCCCCTTCCCCCTGCCCCCACCATCAAAAACTTCATTTTTCGTTTTTATTTTTTTTTGGTGGGATGCAATCTATTTTAAAATTTCAAAAAATTCACACGCATAGTTGAGGCCTTTATAAAACACGCCTATTTTTTATAGACCCATAGGTAGAGTGTATATAACCTCAAAAAATTAAAAGAAATTTTTTTTTCAAAAAATCGTATAACTTTTTTTGAGGAATAGCTGCCGGTCTAATTTTTTCTTAATCGTGTGTGTTTTATCAAACACAAATTTTAAATTTTTTTCAGATTTTTCCGTAAGTCTCCCCTCCTTCAAAAATCCGAAAAACTGTTTTTTGGGGGGTTTTGGGGGATTTTCCCTATTTTATAGACTTCATAATATATCAAATCAATTTTGTTTTTATAGGTTATATGTAACTTGAAGTAACTGAGTTCTTTAGAATATTTAAAAATCAGAAAAACACGTTCAAACCCCCCAAAACCCCCTTAAAAAAACAGTTTTTTGGATTTTTGAAGGAAAAAAATTAGAAATAGTGTTTGATAAAATAAACAAGACTAAGAAAAAATTAGATCTGCAGCTATCCCCAAAAAAAAGTTATATACTTTTTTTCAAAAAAAAAAAAATTTTAAAATTTTTTTGAGGTTATGTACACTCAACCTACAGGTCTATAAAAAATAGACGTGTTTTATAAAACCCTTAACTATGAGTGTAAATTTTTTGAAATTTTAAAATTGATTGCATCCCACCAAAAAAAAATAAAATCGAAAAATAAAGTTTTTGATGGTGGGGGCAGGGAGAAGGGGGTGGTGTGTTAAAATTACGATGAATCTTGTCTTAATCACATAAAACTTAAAAAAATGAAAAAAATTAAATTCTGGTAATTAGGGAGAGTATTTTTTAATTTATGTATCCCGTCCATAAGTGGAAAGTTTGATGCGCCACTGTAGACGCATGTGCCACTGAAAAGTGACGGCACAGTGTTCAAACGTTTTCTTTTAGGTTCTACTATTTAAGTTATAGGGTCCCGTCGTGCCTAAAATGATTAAGAATTTTGACCTATAGCGGCTCTTAGTCTATAATAGATTTTTGGGAATAGACATGAAAACCTATTATATACATGTATTTTAATACGACAAACTTGTATTATAGACCAGGACTAATCTGTAAAAAAACGTGTATTTTTGGATGTGAGAGGTGGCATTCGGATTTTTGCAGATTAAGTTAGGTGACACCTTCAATAATATTAATTGACTTATGCTCCTTCTTAAATATGCCCGGAACATTAATAAAAAAATTAAAATATTTAAAAATTTCGAAAAACATCGATTTTTTTTTTCTGCTTTCTTTGCTTATAACTTTAAAACGGTTCGTTTTGGAACAAAGTCGTAAAGAAATAAAATAAAGATAATTGAATTTTAAATGATATACGACTGGTCAAAAATGTCTTAAGGTATTATCTTTTTCTGCAATATAGCAATAAATACAAGATAAGGGGGCAAAATACGCCTGTTGTTATTCAATGTTTCTTAACCACTTTGGTGGCACTTAGAACCTTAGTAATTCGCTTAGAAAATTCTTATAACTTACTTAAATGGTCTACCAAATTTCATTAAAATCGACCCAATAGATTTTGCATAATAAATTTGCAATGTAAATGTTTTTAAAAAAGTTCAAATTTTTTAAAATCTTTCTGAACAAAAAGACCATTTAGAAGTTGGCTAATTTTTTTACATATAAAGAGGTGCTCTACCTATCTAATACACTTTACAGAATTAAAATCGGATTATTTCAGGGGCCTCAGCAATGTTTTTAAATTATAAACAATTTTTTGGCTTATAAACAAATAGCTTTGTTTAATAATAAAAAAATTAATTTTTAGCAATTCAAATAATTAAAACCTTTATAATTTGACTTAAACTTTCAAATGCTGTCAGTAGAATTGCTATTTTATTTTTTAATCAAAAGTTATTCTCGTTCAAAAATTTCCACCGCGTTTATCTCGAAAACTATGCATCCTACGAAAAAACTTGTAAGAACATTTTTTGCTTAGAATTACCCAAGAAATACAAAATAATGTTTTATTTTGCGAAAAATCGATGTTGTGTAATTCCTCAAGTTCTTTGTTTATAACAATCTTATCGGCATCCGGATCAACTGTTACCCAAAAAATTCGTGTTCTACGGGTCAAAATACATAAAAAACTTTGGTAAGTCCATCTAAATAAAGGAGCCTGTAGCACCTCCTCCTGGACACAGCACTAATTTGTTTATAAGCCAAAAAATTGTTTATAACTTTAAAACATTGTTGAGGCTGCTTAAATAATCCGATTTCAATTCTGTAAAGTGCATTAGATAGGTGGAGTGCTTCTTTATATGTAAAAAAATTGACAAATCTTTGTATGTTCGAGTTTTTGTTGTGCAACATTTTAAAAATTTTTAATTTTTAAAAAAAAGTTTAGATTGCAAAATTATTATGCAAAATCTAGTAAGTCAATTTTAATGAAATTTGGTGGACGGTTTTAGCACATTACAAAAATTTTCTAAGGGAATTAGGAAGGTTCCAAGTGTAACCTAAGTGATGGAAAAACATTGAATAAGGACAGGCTTGTTTTGCCCCCTTATTTTATATTTATTGCTATTTTGCAGCAAGGGTGTTAAGTTAAGACATTTTTAGCCAATCGTATCTGATATCAAATTTAATTATCTTTGGTTTATTCCTGTACGACTTTGTTCCAAAATGAATCGTTTTAAAGTTATAAGCAAAGAAAGTAGAAAAAAAGGGAAAATTTTTGAAATTTTTAAATATTTTATTTTTTTTTTATTAATGTTCCGGGCATATTTGAGAAGGAGCATAAGTCAATTATTATTAACGAAGTTATCACCTAACTTTATCCGCAAAAATCCGAAATCCACCTCTCACATCCACCTAAAAACAGATCCTTCCTGGTCTATTGTATATTATTAGTAAGTTGTTACAATATTATAACTAAATTTACATTGAAAACATGAACTTCAAAACTTTTTTAAACCAGCTATTTTTTCGTCGCAGCTGAGCCCATTGTAAAATTTTTTATACGTTTTATTGGTTTATTTTTAAATTCCGGTATAATACCCGACTTCTTCTGCTATTCCTGCTGCTTCTGCCAAAGTTTCGGAAAACGAATTTCTCATTTTTCAAAGATTATAACGCGTTTTTTTCAAAAAGTTGAAGGGTGGCCGTTAACTCTACCGTTTCAGATTGCAAAAGTTTTAATGTTAATTTAATAAAGTTAAGTATTTTAGATCGAATAGTAATGTTAACGGCAAATTCAAAATTATTTATATGCTCTAATAATGCATAAGCTTCTAATTTTTCATCGTTTTTTTAGATATCAATGAAATTTTCGTTAAAAATTTCATTACTTGTCGGAAAGCTCGAAGCAAAGCCATAACAGCATCATGTCTGGATGACCACCGGGTTTCACATAATCTTTTAAGTGTTGGCGATGAATCCAAAGTAATAATAGTACATAGTACATCCCATCTTTTAATACTTGCACTACTAATCTCTTAATTATATCATAAAAAATAACTGTACACCAGTAACGGCATCACTCAACACTAGGTTCAGATTATTCAGATTATAGGATGCACAATGAACATAGGAAGCTGTTTTTTCAATATCAGTTATGCGCCTTTTTACGCCTGACTATACACCACTCATAACGCTTGTCCCATCATACCCCTTTCTTCTGCAGTTGTGTACCGAAAGGTGCTTTGACTGTATAAATTTTAAAATTGTATTTACAAGACCTTTGCACATTGGTCTAACATGCGAATAAATCCCAAAAAACTTTGAACAACTTCTGCTTTGGAAGGTAAATTATTTTCATCAAGTTATTTTTATGTATTGGAAAATAAAACTAACAGCAGAGAAGGAAAGTATGCTAAATTTCCAGTTACTTGAGCGTTATGGGGACTTATTGGGTTCTGAAGATTAGGTCCTAAAACCAAAAAAAGTTTAATTTTCCATTTCTAACAATCGTTTTTCCGATTAAATGTCTCGAATAAAAGTTACTTATTTTTAGGTAAGGAATCCAAAATCTGTAATAAAAAATGGGAGCTCCTATTTAATATTTTAAAGTAACCCCCCATCGCACCTCCGAGGGGGTCGTGTTTGGCGTCATTCGATAGATTTTTCAAAAATATTGAATACGTATATTTTGCAGTTTTTCGATGTGATGTTTATTTCGCGAAATATGACGTGGTTCCTATTTAAAATTTTAAATTTACCCCCCACCCCTCTGCGTCTCCGGTCGAGTTTGCAATCATTCGATAGATTTTGCAAAAATATTGAAAACGTATTTTTTAGTTTTTCGATCTGACGTTTATTTCTCGAAATATTCGCTTTTTTCTTGTGAAACTTTGTGGCTCACCCATTTCCTTACGGCCCCGCTCAAACCGTCAGATTTTTGAAATATACACTGTTATGCATGTACCTACTTAACTTACCTTATCTTAATCTGACGATTTAGAGTTTTTCTAAGGATATAATTTTTCGGGCCCCCATTAACGAACTCCCCTCTATTAAGATCTAAAATTTGGAAGTGTACATTTACAGGGAACAAGGTTTCTCCCCATGTCATATTCTGACGCGCTGGAGTAACTGCAAAAATACCCGCTTGGGCTCCCCTACCATAATAGATCTGGATCCCGCGTATGAAAAAAAGTTGATTAATAGCAAGCTGAAAATTTTTTAATAGCTTAAGGGTGTCTAGTCGAACAAACTTTGATGTATGGGAAAACTGGAACAGAGGAAGGTTAAAAATTTGGAACATCAGACTACGAAAACGTCCCATGTATTTTGTCGGACAGAACTTCCAATTAATTCTTTACCCTTTCATTAAACTGTCCTGCAAAAATCAGACTGCTATTTATCACCAACTGGGTATTGTAATGAGTGGAACACGTAGAACATGTCAAATGACAGGAATTATGACAGGTGACAAATAGCAGTCTGATTTTTGCATGAGAGTTTAATGAAAGGGTAACAAATCAATTGGATGTTCTGTCCGAAAAAATACATGGGACGTTTTCGTAATCTGACGTTCCAAATTTTTAAACTGTTCCACAATTAAAACTTCCCCTGTTCCAGTGTTCCCATACATTAAAGTTTGTCCGACTAGACACCTTTGACCTTTAAGCTATTATCAAATTTTCAGCTTGCTATTAATCAACTTTTTTTCATACGCGGGATCCAGACCTATAAGCTGATCATGTTTTGAAATATCTTGAGTGATATCAAGTTTGATTGGTATCAGTTTCTTGAGCCAGCAAATTCATAACTTCGTTTTGTATTTGGGTGCCCAAGTAATTTGTTTTAAGTTATTGTTTTTATCGATTAATTTAGCTAAAACAGGATCATATTTAGCTAGTAAAAGAAGCACCGACAAAAAAATTACCTTTTTGGGATTCACTTCCATCTAAACTACCAATATGTCCACTAAACGCTAAATTGCACCCGGAAAGAGTAAGAGTTACGTTAATTACCTGCTTCATTACTTCCTTACAAATTCTTTATTTTGATGCTTATTAGGGAAATATAATTTGATCTCCTTTAAAAAAAAGTAGAAGTATTAAGCTTGAAGGCTTTAAGGGGCCCCTCCTAACGTCGCCCCCCCCCGCCTTGAGGGCCCTGCGGGCCTGTCAGCTACGCCACTGTATGTCATTATTGGTCTTACACTAACTCTTAAATTCTTAACTTTACCTCTGTGTTATTAAGACATCCTGTCAGATTACTTGCTTTTTGTACTTGATCTCTCACTTCTTTGTGCAGGTTTCATAATTTGACAGTATAATTCCAAGATATTTTATTTTCAATACTTGTTCAATACTGATGCCATAAATTTCTATTTAATATCTGATTTGTTTTGTTTTTGTTTGGAAAGAAACAATTTTGTTGTTTTTGTAGAATAATTTTTTTGATATTTAGCGAAACTTCTCTATTATACGCTGTAAGCTCGTACGTAGAGGGGATATTTATAAATTCGCGAGCGCCAGTAGTGGCAAGTCTGTAAACGTTTACCGGAAATTTGACATAAATGTCAAAGTGATTAATTTAAAATTAAAATTAAAAACATTAATTATAAAAAATATTAGTTGGTCAAAGCTGTGGTATATTTTTTTACCTTAAATATGCTTACGTTTTAAATACTGAATTTACGTTTTTTAATGTTCCGTAATATGTAATTATGCGCCATCTATACGATAACTGTGAAAGTATCCGAAGTAAGAAATGAATATTTCATTAATAGAACGTCAAAATGATTAGCAAAATCTTAAAAAAATCTGTTACAATTTAATTACTTTTTAGCGTTGTAAATATTAAGCGATAACAATTAAATAATAAATTTAAAAATTACCGGTGAAAGTTGAATTAGTAATCCGCCAGGAGCGACACCAGCGAAGCTCAGAGCGTATACAGTATACAGAAGATTGATTACATGTTTGAGTCTAACTCTTTCAAATGCTTTTTTCAAGTCAATGAGACACAGAAATGCTAGTTTATTCTAATAATTTCTTGGTAATTTGCTTTATGACGAATATTGCATCGGTACACGATCTTCCAGTATGATAATCCTGTTGTTCATCTGCTAAAATTATCCTCTGATTCAGTATTTCTTGTAAAATTTTAGTTGTAAGTTTTAGAGTACCTACAGTTTTTTTAAACCAAGAGAAGTAATTCAAATTTCCCGCGCCATAAAGCTTGTTTGTAATTGGTCCAACCTCAGGCAAGTTTACCTACTCCACGCTTATCAAGTTTTGGCACTAATGACATTTATAAAATTTTGACACTCTTGGCATTTCATACATAGGTTAATTAAGTTATATCAACGATTTTTTGTATTTTCTGTGTTATTCCTTTAATTTTTAAATTTTTAGTCTGTTTTTATTTAAAAAACAATTGTTTTTAGAACTCTTTAGCGACGTATTAGTATAATATAGTATTTATGGATTACCGTCAAAGGCCGATATGATCAACCAAAAAAGAAGATGTATTTGGTGATATTTCTAGTGACTTTCTTGGGTGTGAATTTGTCTTTTTAGTTTACTCCTCTTGGTTTAAAAACAAAGCTTGGTATTTAACAAGTTTATACCTCTGTAGTTTTCTGACTGTTTTTTATTCTTCTTTTTTGAGTAGTAGAATTAATTTGCTAGTTCTTCATTCCTATGGTATTCAATTGTGTCTTATAATTTTGTTAATTAATGTTGTTAATTGTTCTGGCATTGTTGCTCTACAGTATTTCAGTAATTCGTTTGGCATTCCATCTTTATCTGAAGCCTTTTATACGAATATTATTAGGTGAAATTATGAAATTATGTATAATTTTAAGACCTTCAAATAAACGTTCAAACTGTTCTCTACTTTATTATTGGTAATAACACTCCTATATAACTCGTCCCTAACTTTTTTTAAAGGTCGTAAGATCTGGCGATCCAGCTGGTCATTCAATAATACCTCTTCGTCCAATCCATTTATTCTGACTCCACATCAATATATGAAGACTCATGAAAGCTCATCTAATAATATTACATTTGTAAAAGCAATACAACGATTCTACAACTACACAACTACAATAAATTGTGGAACTAAGACAATGGAGGGGCGATAATGTCTGAATTGGATATGTGTGTATGTGTATACCATTATCACGGCGAAACAACCTTATATACACTTTATTTCATGGAAGACCAAGTAGTCACATAGCATAAAGAAACAAAAGAAAAAAAAAGTAAACACAAACAAAATTTGGCAAATTAGGTCGTAAGGTCTGGCGATCTAGCTGGTCACTCAATAATACCTCTTCGTCCAATCCATTTATTCTGACTCCACATCAAAATATGAAGACTCATGAAAGCTCATCTACTAATAATATTACATTTGTAAAAGCAGTACAACGATTCTACAACTACAACTACAACAGGGAACTTGCACATTTTTTTTATTACATAATGTTCAGTTTTGTATAAAAATGAGATTTCAAAAATGTCACGCTTCAAAAACTCATAATAACTTAGAAGTACAAATTTAAATTCTTCTTTATCTTAAAATAGTTTAAACGACCCGTGACGTCACAGAGTTTGACTATGGTTCAGTTTATGGTTATATTTACGTATATTTTTCTTCTTTTTCTTTAGTTTATTGCCCTCCACCTACTTGGGTATTTAGTCAGATCGTCGTCGGGAAATAAAGGAAAAATATTTATATTCTAATGACATTTAATCGTATGTCATTGTAATAAAATATACCAGTTTGTTGAGATTGCAGTTTGATACAGTTTTTGAAGGAAAGCAAAGAAGGTTTACTATTGAAAATAAAACCATTGTGTAAAAGTACAAATTTTCTATGAATAGTTCAAACGATCAAAAACATTTGTAACGTCACATAACTGGATTTTCTACTGACGTTTATAATGTCTAATTTAAAATTATATATACAATTGGTATAGAATGTAAACATACAACCCAGTGACATCACGACGCGTTTTGGGGTGGCTGGTATAAGTTGAATTTTTAGTCGCCTTTAGGGGCCAAACGAAAGACAACCAAAACTTTTTTATTTTTGATACAGGTTCTAAATTATGTTCTGTTGTGATTTATACCATTTTTTTCGAATTTAAAATTTTATGCAAGTTCCCTGCTACAATAAATTGTGGAACTAAGGCAATGGAGGGGATAATGTCTGAAATGGATATGTGTATACCATTATACGGCGAAATAACCTTATATACACTTTATTTCGTGGAAGATCAAAAGTAGTCATAGCATAAAGAAACAAAAGAAAAAAATGCAAACACAAACAAAATTTGGCGTAGGGGAGTCCAAGCGGGGATTTTTGCAGTTACTCGAGCGCGTCAGATTATCATATGGGGAGAAACGTGGTACCCTGCAGATGTACCTCTACCATACATTGGCTCTTAACACAGGGGAGTTGGTTCAGGGGGCCCGAAAAAAAATCTATCCTTAAAAATACTCGGAATTGTCAGATTAAAATAAGGTAAGTTAAGTACATGCAAAAGAGTGTATATTTCAAAGATCTGACGATTTGAGCGGGGCGTACGGAAATGTGTGAGTCAAAAAGTTTAACAAAAAAAGCGAATATTTCACGAAATGAACGTCAGATCGAAAAACTAAAAACTACGTGTTCAATATTTTCAAAAATCTATCGAAATATACCAAACATGACCCCCCACGGAGAGGGGTGGGGGGTAAATTAAAAATTTTAAATACAAATCGCGTGATATTTCGCAAAATAAACATCAGATCGAAAAACTGAAAAATACACTTATTCAATATTTTTGAAAAATCTATCGAATTGTGCCAAACACGACCCCCCACGGAGGTGGGGTGGAGGTTACTTTGAAATCTTAAATGGGGGCCCCCATTTTTATTGCCGATTTGGATTCTTTGCATAAAAATAAGCAACTCTTTTTCGAAAAAATTTTTCGAATTATAGATAGATGGCACTATAATCGGAAAAAACGATTGTTGGAAATAGAAAATTAATTTAAAAAATGGAAAGCGCCCACTAAAATGGAAAATTTTACTTAACTTTTTTTGGTTTTAGGACCGAATAATCACAATCCAATAGGTCTCCAAAGCGCTCGAGTGACTGTACATATAGCATACTTTGCTCCCCTACCATAATAATTCAAGCTTCACAAATCGTTAGATATACAAAAAACAATAAAACTTTATTATACATATTTGGAACTGGTCTAGATTTTAACAATCCAATTAAATTTATTATTCTATCTAGTTTACATATTCTTATCATAACAATATTATAATTAGCCACAAACAGTTTTACTTGGAATTTTTTTGACTAGAACATCTTAATTTCTGTAATAATAATTAGGATATTTAGTGTTTCCTGTTATTTATATTAAAATTCTGTCTGAGAGATTTTCGGATATGAGTTAAGTGTGACTTTAGGGTGTGGTCGTGGTCAGACCAGATCTATGCAGCCGCGGGCTCATGTCTGGCTTCTTCGGATTCTTAAGATGGTATTAACGAAAATCTTAAATTATTTAAGCGCGGTCAAGATTTTTAAATAGGTAGGTGTAGATAATAATTTGATGCAGGTGTTACAGTGAACGTATGTCGTAAAAACTGTAGTAACTCAAAATATTTGAAATTTTTCACAAGAGCAAAAACAAAATATTTGCTTTAATTATTATTATATTTTTTTATAATTTATTTTTTGAAGTGAACACTTCTTTAGGGACGTTGTCCTATTTTTGAATAGGGGAAAAAGCATTAAATTGGCGACCGTCATTGCGACCGTCATCGCGACCGTCATCGCGACCGTCATCGCGACCGTCATTGCGACCGTCATCGCTTATGCTATATATTATGTGTATGTATATATAAATTGTGTAAAGGCATTTAAATTTAAAATAAATGTAAAACCTATGTTAGGATGGGGAAAAAGGATCATCGCGACCGTCATCGCGTCGCGCGTCGGCGAAATAAATTTTGTACATATATAGGTATATTATGTGTATGTATATATATACATAAATTGTATAGAAGTATTTAAATTTAAAATAAATGTAAAACCTATTTTAGGATGGGGAAAAATGATTTATTTCGCAACCGTCATCGCAACCGTCATCTCTTCGGCGAAATAAATTTTGTACGTATCTATATTATGAGTATGTATACATAAATTGTATAAAAGTATTTAAATTTAAAATAAATGTAAAATCTATTTTGGGATGCGGAAAAAAGATTGATTTTACGACCGTCATCGCGACCGTCATCGCTTCGACGAACTAAATTTTGTACGTGTATTACTATAATGTACGTATAATAATACTAATATTATTAAAGTGAAAACTTTTTTAGGGACGTTGTGCACTTTTTAGATGGGGAAAAAGTATTGAATTAGCGACCGTCATCGCCTTGGCGAAATAAATTTTTGAAGTGAAAACTTTTTTAGGGACGTTGTGCACTTTTTAGATGGGGAAAAATTGTTGAATTAGCGATCGCCATTGCTTCTGCGAAATAAATTTTTGAAGTGAAAACTTCTTTAGCGACGTTGTGCACTTTTTAGATGGGCAAAAATATTGAAGTAGCGACCGTCATCCCGACCGTCATTGCTTCGACGAAATAATGTTGTGAAGTGAAAACTTCTTTAGGAACGTTTTGGTCTTTTTAAATGGGGAAAAAGTATTGAATTAGCGATCGTCATCGCGACCGTCATTGCTTCGACGAAATACATTTTTGAAGTGAACACTTCTTTAACGACGTTGTGCACTTTTTAGATGGGGAAAAAGTAATGAATTAGCGACCGTCATCACTTCAGCGAAATAAATTTTTGAAGTGAAAAAGTATTAAATTAGACCGGTATTTGTTCGACGAAATAAATTTTTGAAGTGAAAACTTTTTAGGGACGTTGTGCACTTTTAAGATGGGGATAAAGTGTTGAATTAGCGACCGTCATCGCTTCAAAGAAATACATTTTTGAAGTGAAAACTTCTTTAGGGACGTTTTGCACTTTTTTGATGGGAAAAAGTATTAAATTAGCGACCGTCATTGCTTCGACGAAATAAATTTTTGAAGTGAAATTGTCTTTATGGACGTTGTGCCCTTTTTAGATGGAGAAAAATATTGAATTATCGACCGCCATCGCGACCGTCATTGCTTCGACGAAATACATTTTTGAAGCGAAACCTTTTTTAGGGACGTTATACACTTTTTAGATGGAGAAAAAGTGTTGAATTAGCGCCCGTCCTCGCTTCGGCGAAATATATTTTTCAAATGAAAACTTCCTCACGGACGTTGTGCACTTTTTGGATGGGAAAGACGTATTGAATTAGCGACCGTTATTGCTTCGACGAAATACATTTTTGAAGTGAAAACTTCTTTAGGTACGTTGTGCCCTTTTTAGATGGAGAAAAAGTATTGAATTATCGACCGTCATCGCGACCTTCATTGCTTCGACGAAATACATTTTTCAAATGAAAACTTCTTAGGGACGTTGTGCACTTTTTAGATGGGGAAAAAGTATTAAATTAGCGACCGTCATTGTTTGACGAAATAAATTTTTAAAGTGAAAACTTCTGTAGGGACGTTGTGCACTTTTTAGATAGGAAAAAAGTATTGAGTTTGCGACCGTCATCACTTTGACGAAATAAATTGCGTACGTACATAATATATATTATGTGTATGTATACATAAATAGCATAGAACGTACGCAATGCTTATATAATATAGGTATAGCACTTCTTTTTGGATGTGGAAAAGCATTGAGCTTGTAATTTATATACTATAAGAAGTTTTCACTTCTGTCAGCACTCCCATGAGTGCTTTAATTTTTTTTTATTTTAGTTAGTATAAATCTGATTTTTATATCAATATTTTACTTGAACAACTTGCCTAGAGCAAGATAGGAAAACATTTGTTGAAAGGAAATATCTAAAAACAACATTTTGATTCTAAATAATGCAGTTTTATTCAAAACCTTAATATGCTTAATTATCTTATATTATGTAACAATTCGATTTACAACACTTTTTCCAAAAGAAACGTTAAAAATATGGGTTATTATGGTCGTTTTTTTGAATGAATATGTTTTTCACAGGAAGCACACCTTGCCGCAAGTTAAAATGGTACCTACTGTTGATACCGGACCATGAGTTTCAATTTTGACATATCGCACAGTGGTCCAAAAATCCGAAAAGATGGCCAAAATATGAAAGCGTTTTTTGATTTGCATAAAATTAGGCATCCAGGGGTTTTTGAGGTCGCTAATTACGAATCCGAAGTCTGAATTGCAAAAAACAAAATGGCGGATGTAATATGGCGGGTTTATGTATTTTATATATACAGGGTGGTTCATCTTATTCGCCTCGGTCTCTGTACAGAAAACCACTTGATATTTAAAAAAATTTTCTTCACAGACATATACAGGGCCTTTAATGCTACAATCTAAAAATAATGTGAATTATACAGGTTGTTCCAAAAACGAGTGGTATATCAAAGTTCTATTTTTTCTAATGGAATGCCCTATATCTGATGACATTACTGAATTGACCTTAAAAAATAAGCTATACTTTCATAAGGGTTCTCTATACCTAAATACAGGGTGTTTTGATTTATTTCGATTTTTATGAAAATGTAAGGTTTTAGCAAAAAATAAATATCTACGAATCTAAGAATCAGTAACAAAGTTTTTCTTCGATCTTAATAATAGACTATTTAGCATACTTAAACAGATGCTTACTGCAACAAAATTTCTTACAGGGTGGTCAAAATATGAGATTGTTCTATTAACAAATTCAAGCTATAATAACTTACTTATTTTAAATAGAACACCCTGTATCTTACTAGTCTATCGTGTAGAAAATTTACTTAGCTTTCAATTTATATTAGAGTTTCCTATACCTATCTTTTTACAGGGTGGTCAAAATATTAGATTGTTCTATTAACAAATTCAAGCTGTAATAACTTACTTATTTTAAATAGAACACCCTGTACCTTACTAGTCTGTCGCTTAGAAAATTTACTTAGCTTTCAATTCTTATTAGGGTTTCCTATACCTATCTCCCTTCATTTTTCAAATATTTAAAGATTTCCTAATTTGTAAGCTTTAAAAATTAGAATTAAGTACCTATGTCGTGGATATGTACAACACATCACCAACACCGGCAATATACTTAAATATCTTAGTCAAGATACTTTCGTTAATAAAATTCACATTTTTGTCATTTAATCACAGAGTGTTCTTATTTTAAATGACATACTCGATATTCTATTCTTTATAATGGAATATATTTAAAATATCTTCAATTCCATGTAAACATTCTCAATACACATGTTATTCTGTAAATATAAATTCCCATGTTATTCTGTACATACCCATTTTTACATATTTTTGTACAATAGGCTCGTTTTCGTCATAGTCACAATTCTTTAATTGTTTGTAATTGCGATTCAAAGATTCAAACAAAAAGTGGTGTTCTTAAATACTTAATAACCGTCGGTATAAGATATGGAAAATACTTATACGGAATGAAATATAATCTAAATATCTTCCAGAATACGGCATCTAATCTAGGGTATGCAGTTTAATATAAGCATTTTATTCAATGTCACATGTAGGCCAAAATCAACTAAAATAATACAACACTCTGTGTGATTACATGATAACAATGAAAATTTTATTTTAATGACAGTATCTTGTCTAAATATATTGCCGGTGTTGGTGATGTGTTGTACATAACCACGACATAGGTACTTAATTCTAATTTTTAAAGCTTACAAATTAGGAAATATTTAAATATTTAAAAAATGAAGGAAGGAAGGTATAGGAAACCCTAATAAGAATTGAAAGCTAAATAAATTTTATACGCGATAGACTAGTAAGATACAGGTTGTTCCATTTAAAATAAGTAAGTTATTATAACTTGAATTTGTTAGTAGAACAATCTAATATTTTGACCACCCTGTAAAAAGAAAGGTATAGGAAACCCTATGTAAATTGAAAGCTAAGTAAATTTTCTACACGATAGACTAGTAAGATACAGGGTGTTCCATTTAAAATAAGTAAGTTATTACAGCTTGAATTTGTTAATAGAACAATCTCATATTTTGACCACCCTGTAAGAAACCTTGTTGCAATAAGCGTCTGTTTAAGCATGCTAAATAGTCCATTATTAAGATCCAAGAAAGAATTTGTTACTGATTCTTAGATTCGTAGATATTTATTTTTTTCTAAAACCTTACATTTTTATAAAAATCGAAATAAATCAAAACACCCTGTATTTAGGTATAGGGAACCCTTATGAAAGTATAGTTTATTTTTTAAGTTCAATTCAATAATGTCATCAGATATAGGGCATTCCATAAGAAAAAATATAACTTTGATATACCACTCTTTTTTGGAGCACCCTGTATAATTTACATTATTTTTAGATTGTAGTATTAATGACCCTGTATATTTTTGTAAAGAAATGTTTTTTAAATATTAAGTGGTTTTCCGTACAGGCACCGAGGCGAATAAGATGAACCACCCTGTATATGGAATACCGTCGAAATTTGATATCCGGGGGTTTTGAGGTTGCTGATTACGAATTCGAAATCGAAATTTCAAAAAACAAAATGGCGAATGCAATTTGTCAATTTTTTATTCCAAAGTTAAATTCGATTATTAATCATATGAAAGTCAAAACTAATTTTTACTTTATTTTTCAACAATACTGTACCTGACCCTATTATCTACGATTTTACCCTACGATACTGAAATAACTAAAGATCTACAGTCATAACAACTACTTGAATGTTGCGGCATGATCTGTTTATTCTGCGTTATTAACGATTCATTCAGCGCAGAGCGCTTGTATAAAAAATTCTCGCAAAACCAAAGGGGCAGATAGTGGCAGCAAATTTTTTTTGAATCTTAAAGAGAGAAATATAAGCTAAAAGATGATTGTAGTAACATCTTGGAATTCGATGGAATACATAACTATTTGGCTATCTGAAAATTTAATTTTTTCAAAATATAGGTATACTTTCTTATAACTTAACTTTTTTTTATTTAATGGCATAGACATTAGTCATTCAGCCAGTTGCAATAAATATTACTTAACTTCAACTTAAAATCTACTAAATATAACACATATAGGTACAAATATTTTGATATTATCAGCATTTATTAAAGATGGCTCCACGAATATCCACGAAGGTCAACTTTGAACTGAACTGGAAATTCAGATATTATAGGAGATATAGCTCTAGGGTTGCCAACACTGAATAGGTAATTTAATTCTCTTTTAGAAAATGTAATAATATTCTCGAAAAGTTAATTTTTTTTTTACTTTTGGCCAGCTTTTCGGGTTTTTGTGATATCGCTTCGCTCAATTTACTCATCTACTGAAGTATTTACCGTATTACAGTTTTTTGGGGAAAAAGTATTTCAATGGTGAAATAAACACAAAAATAAAAAAATTTAAGTTAAAACACTTTCGAACGGGATGTGCAATGTATAAAGTAAAATGGAATATAAAATGCACGCATGCATAACACAAACACTATTGGATGGATATCTTAGTTTAAATGGTTATAACTCGAACAGAAGGATGTATTGACTACAAAGTTTGCAATACGTAGTGAGGTTATAAATAAACATTGAAACTGACTTGCTATGAGATATTAGTATGGGATAGGGGGAAAGACCAAAATGTAAAATAATCCCCAAAAGATGCTCGCAAAAAGTAATGCTTGATTGTTAAAAGTATATAAAAAATGAATGAAAAAACGGAAGATAATCTAGAGATGATTGGAAAAAATAATCGGCTAATCAAATTTGGATAATCGTTCTTTGCATAAGAAAAACGAAAGAGAAAGAAAACTAAATACAGAACTAAATACAAAAACATCAGTCTAAAAGTGGATTACATGGTACTAGCGTATTAGAAGTTACCAAAAAAGCACTAGAAGAAATACTTTAATACCCGATTGAATGAAGAATTTTATAGAAAACTAGTAGAACCAACATATATAGTGTTGTTCAATTAATTAACAAGAAAGTTATATGAGCACTACTTAAACTAAAAATAAATATAAAGCAGTTGGAACAGATTATATTTGAGGAGAAATGTGGGCAGCTCTTTGCGGGACAGATATCGTTTTTTCTGAATTCTGAAACATTCGATTTTTATTACAAAGGGACCATCTTTTAACACTGTAGACATTTATCATTTGTTAACCCCTCCGCCACAAACTTTTAAATATGGCATAATATATCGTGTGTGGCACATCATTAGACACGTATTTGGCGGAAGAATTTAGGCATCCACGATTTTTCTTTTCATTTTAACATTGTTCTTGTGAAAAAATATCAATTTATTTTAAAAGTATTAGACCTATTAAAAATTAATCGTAACGTCTATAGGTCTGGATCACGCGTATGAAAAAAAGTTGATTAATAGCAAGCTGAAAATTTGTTAATAGCTTAAGGGTGTCTAGTCGGACAAACTTTGATATATAGGAACACTGGAACATGGGAAGTTTTAATTGTGGAACAGGTTAAAAATTTGGAACGGTCAGACCACGAAAACGTCACATGTATTTTGTCCGACAGAACTTCCAATTGATTTATTACCCTTTCATTAAACTCTCAAGCAAAAATCAGGCTGTTATTTATCACCAAATGGGAATTATAATGAGTGGAACACGTAGAATATGTCAAATGACAGGAATTATGACAGGTGATAAATAGCAGTCTGATTTTAGCATGAGAGCTTAATGAAAGGGTAACAAATCAATTGGAAGTTCTGTCGGACAAAATACATGTGACGTTTTCGTGGTCTGACTGTTCCAGATTTTTAACCTGTTCCACAATTAAAACTTCCCCTGTTCCAGTGCTCCCATATATCAAAGTTTGTCCGACTAGAAACCCTTAAGCTATTAACAAATTTTCAGCTTTAGTCCTGTCGCCGGTGGGGGTACAACGGCCTCCTTAATTCAGATGGACTTACCCAAGTTTTTTATGTATTTTGACCCGTAGAACACGAATTCTTTGGGTAACAGTCGATCTGGATGTCGATAAGATTGTTATAAACAAAGAACTTGAGGAATCACATAACAGCGATTTTTCGCAAAACAAAACATTTTTTTTTTGTATTTTTTGGGTCATTCTAAGCAAAAAATGTTTTTACAAGTTTTTTCGTAGGATGCATAGTTTTCGACATAAACGCGGTTGAACTTTCAAAAAATCGAAAAATTGCAATTTTTGAACCCGAATAACTTTTGATTGAAAAATAAAATAGCAATTCTGCTTACCGCATTTGAAAGTTCAAGTCAAATTCTATCGGCTTTGATTACTTTCATTGCTAAAAATTAATTTTTTTATTGTTAAACAAAGCTATAAACACATAGTGATTGAATGATGTTTTCAATGCATTTCCCATTTGAAATCGAACGAGTAGGGGCGCATACTACAATTTCTACGTAGATTACGTACATTAAAACGCATGCATTGGGCACGGGAAACACTATGTGTTTATGGCTTTGTTTCACAAATAAAAACTTAATTTTTAGCAATGCAAATAATCAAAACCGATAGAATTTGACTTGAACTTTCAATTGCAGTAAGCAGAATTGCTATTTTATTTTTTATTCAAAAGTTATTCGGGTTCAAAAATTGCAATTTTCGATTTTTTGAAAGTTCATCCGCGTTTATCTCTAAAACTATGCATCCTACGAAAAAACTTGTAAGACCATTTTTTGCTGAGAATCATCCAAAAAATACAAAAAAATGTTTTCTTTTGCGACAAATCGCTGTTATGTAATTCCTCAAGTTCTTTGTTTATAACAAACTTATCGACATCCGGATCAACTGTTACCCAAAAAATTCGTGTTCTACGGGTCAAAATACATAAAAAAACTTGGGTAAGTCCATCTGAATTAAGGAGGCCGTTGTAGCCCCCCTGGCGACAGGACTACTTGCTATTAATCAACTTTTTTTTCATACGCGGGATCCAGACCTACTATGTTTGGCTAGTGGTAATGAAAAAATTTTTTCGTCATGTCGAAAACTAAACTGAAAGAAATTTACAAAAAGTTTAATTTTGAACTATTATTGGTAGTGCCTCAGTTTCTAAAGAATCAGTTAATTCACTCTTGAATTTTGACAGTTCCAATGATGCAATCCACTCCTGAGACAAAATTTTGAATGCGTGACGATAATGACCAATCGCTACAAACATAGGATGCCGTTAGCTGGCTTCCTTTTTCGCGAAGGACTAAAATTTTTGATGCGCCGTATCCAAAATGGAACATAGAGAACAAAGGATTTTCGCGGAGTGACCCTACTGATTCTTTAGCATTATTCTGTGGTAGTGCTTAAAAAATTATGTTTTGATAATATTAAGTATAAGTATACGACTGTCAGACAGAAAGAGGAACAACTGCATAAGATCGGAAACAAAAGTAAAGGATATCACAAGAAAAATTGCCACTATCGCAACTTAAATGGAACTTCGTAGACCATACTGCTAGACAAAAAGACCAATGTTGGAACGTCAAAATACAACATTGGAGACCTTACAAAGGTAGACCACCAAGAGGATGACCACATATGCGACGGGTAGATGACATCAAAAAAATAACCGGAATAAATTGGAAGTATCTTGCTCAGGATAGAGATCCATGAAAGGAGTTAGTAAGAAGCATAGACATAATAAAAATATACTAGGTAAGGTATGGGCCGCTCTATGTATCGAGGTGTAGTGCTAATATCAAAGACGTCATTGGTCAATATTCACCTTGAGTGGTCTAGCCATCTTTGTCGGTCAAATGTGCGGGGTTGTTTAGTAAAAAGAGATAGATAGACCACCGATCGATTGCCCGCATGTTATGCTATTTTGCTCATTATGTCTTGTCTATCCCTATTGTCTCTATGGTTTAAAGAAGCCTATGTCCAAAAATAGACGATAGAAAGTTAAGAAAAAGAAAAGTAAGTGTCACTCAATAACGACATAGCATAAACCGTGGAAACAATTTATTAAATAGTTTATTACTCTATCCTTCTTCCTAGTTGGTCGTCCGATTCGGACAACATGACACCTTGAATTTTCAATGATTTCTCTTAAACTTTCTCCATCTTTCCCTATCATCTACAACTTTGAAGCGAAGGTTTAGTGGAGCTCCGATCTCTTTTGTAATGTAGTATTGATAGTCTTCCACGGACTCTCGCTCCTTGCACCATCTCCTGCGATGTCAGCATCTCCAGACCATCTCTACGCACCACATGACCATAGTAAGAGGTGATTTTATCGGTCACAATGTTTCAAAGCCTACTTATAGCGTGCAGCTGCCTAAGAATAGACTCGTTGATACCTCTTGCGGTCCCGGGTATTAGCAAAGTTCTTTGCTAGCAAAACATTTCAAAGGCGTCTATAGTGAGCTTATCAACTTCCTTCAAAGACCAGATTCAGATCAACATAGAAAAATGGAGAAGACTATTGTTTTTACAAGCCTTGTCTTTGTATCCATGATGCTGTTGTATTGCTTCCTTGGCCATGGCTGCACTTCTTTTTATTTCTTTGGTGCATCCTCCGGAAATGATTATGAGGGTGCCCAGATACGCTAATTGACTTAACACTTCGATCTCATTGATTTTGACAATGTCTGGCTGGTTGTTATTTCTTCTACCTATGATCATAATCTTCGTTTTTGATTTATTTATGCACAACCCTGCTTCCCAACTCACTTGTTCTATTCGTTCTAAAAGCTCCGTCAATTCTTCCAAGCATTCGATGAAAATCGTTGTATTATCTGCGTCAGTTGTTGATTCTGCTGCCGTCAATGGATATGCCCCTTTCCCATTTTGAGATTTATTTGCACATAATAGCTTCTCCATAGATTATGTTAAACAGAATGGGGAATATCTTGGGGAATAAGTCTTGCCATAAACCCTTGTCAACCCAGAACGTCTCCGACTGTTCTTAATATTCCCTCACTTTTGCTAAGCTTTCTACGTAGAGGTTTACTCTATTACACCCACAAAAGAGATACCATTGTACGAGTATGTTTTCTTCTTCTTCCTCTTTATAAGCAATTCTGCTTGTTCATTGGCGGATTGATACCTCTATGGAAGATTGTCACTCCATCTTTTGCGCGGTCGGCCGATACTTCTTCTACCGATTGGTGATTTATCTCGTGCTACCCTAACCACACGTGTCTCCCCCACTCCGGTCATGTGGTTGTTCCATTCTTTCCCTCTACCCAGTGTCCATTAGTTTATACACTGTACGTTACATTGTCTTCTAATATCTTCGCTCCTCTTTCGATCTCTCAGTGTATTTCCTGTAATTCCTCCCAGTACTCTCATCTCTGCCGCTTCCAGCAGTCTTTGTGTTGTGGCTGCATCGGGTCTTGTTTCTGATGCATATGTCATTATTGATCTTACACTGGCTTTATAAATTCTTGACTTCATCTCAGTGTTAATATGTTGGTTTCGCCATATAGTGTTATTAAGGCATTCTGCCAATCTATTTGTTTTTTTAACTTCATTTCTCACTTCTTTGTCTAGGTCTCCGTAACGTGACAATGTAATTCCAAGGTATTTTACTTCCATTACTTGTTCAATACTAATACCATCAATTTCTATTTTGCATCTGATTGGTTCTTTACTGATTACTATTGTTTTGGTTTTCTGAGATGAAATTGTCATATTGAATTCTTTTGCTCTTATGTTAAATCTGTGGACTAATCCTTGCAGACCATCTTCATCTTGGGCTATCAACATTGCGTCGTCTGCGTAGCAGAGTATTTTTACTTCTTTGTTACCCATTCTATATCCTCTTCCTTTGCTGACGTCTTCGATGATTTCATCCATGATTAAATTGAAAAGCATAGGACTCAATGAGTCTCCCTCTCTTATTCCGCTGCCTATATCTACAGGTTCTGTAAGTTGTCCATCTATTCTGACTTCCATTTTGTTGTTTTGATAGATGTTCTCAATAGTTTTTATGATATCTAGAGGGACTTCTCTATTATACAGAAGATGGATTACATCTTTGAGTCTTACTCTGTCAAATGCTTTCTTTAATTCAATCAGACGTAGAAATGCTGGTCTCTTATAATCTAGTGATTTCTCAGTAATTTGCTTTATGACGAATATTGCATCTGTACACGATCTTCCAGTACGAAAACCCTATTGTTCATCTGCTAAACTTATCCTCTGATTCATTACGTCTTGTAAGATTTTAGTTTTAAGTTTTAGGGTAGTATTACCAAGTATTACAAGTTGATACCTCTGTAGTTTTCTGGCTGCTTTTTATCTCCTTTTTTGAATAGTAGAATTAGTTCGCTCGTTCTCCATTCTTCCGGTATTTTATTGTTTTATGATTTTGTTAATTAATGTTGTTAATTGTTCTGTCATTGCTGCTCCACAATATTTCAGTTATTCGTTTGGTATTCCATTCTTACCTGCAGCTTTCCTTTTCTTTAGCTTTTCGAGTATTTTTCGTACTTCCTGTGCACTTATATTAACATCTTCATTTGTGGTACTTTCTGGTGTTTCCGGTTCTAGCATCATTTGTTCTTCCTCTGCATAGAGCTTTTTTAGATAATCAATCCATGTATCCTTTTCTATGTGTTTTGGTTCTATTAGTTCCTCTACCTCCGTTCTTTGACCTCTTATAAAGCGCCATATTTCCTTTTGGAGACCATAAAAATCATGTTCCATTTCTTTCGAAAAACGTTCCCAGTGATCATTTTTTATTCTTCTTACTACTGGATGTTTTTCGTTTCTTATAGTCTTATAATTATCGTATACCTCTTGTGTTTTACTGGACATGTATTTTAGGTAAGCTTTTTTCTTCTCTTTACATTTTTCCTTCACTTCTGTACAAAACCATGGAGTTCTTCGTCTTAGAAGCGATTTATTTTTATTAATGTTTCTAAGTATGTATTTGAGTATGTTTTCATAATATGTATTTAGATCTTATACCTTTGTGTATGAAATTTGATCAAAATGTTTTTTTTAGATAGTCACCTCATACGAAGAACTCCCGCTGCATATTCAGATGGCGTTTACATGCTATCGGGCCAAGACCGCCCGAGTCCTCGCAAACTCAGCCGCCTATTCATGAAAGGTCTAGATGGGTTAGGATCTATGAAGAATAGAACAGCTCTCTTAGCTTTCTTTGGACAGTTAGTTACCTCTGAAATAGTCATGGCTAGCGAAAGCGGATGTCCGATCGAGATGCATCACATTGAAATCGAAAAATGCGATGAAATGTACGATAAAGATTGCAGTGGCACCAAATACATTCCGTTTCATAGAGCTAGTTACGATATGAAGACTGGACAGAGCCCAAATAGTCCCAGAGAACAGGTAATATTTATATATTATTTGTGCAGATATGATGCAGCTTTGACACCTACATATAAAAATTAGACTTTTGTATACACAATGTCAGAACTGCCAAACGCTATGCGTCAATTAATCTAGTTTAAAATTCCTTTCATGGTTTTAAAGAAATAATTTTAACCACACACCTGTATTTTATGCCTTTTTGTTCTCACTAAGAGTCGATCACAATACAAATTTTATTACTTTTGAATGTACAAACAAGAAAGCCATAAAAAAGATCGTAGATCTCCCCTTGCTTATAATCTAAAAAATCAATAAATTTTTTGCTGTAACAAACATTCTCTATTCCGCAGTTGGACAATACATCACGCGCCCTACGTAAAATAAGGTTAATCTCGCGCTCTGAAAAGAGTCACGTATTAAGCCTGCAGTCGGGCACTCATCTCGCACTCTACGTACAATCACATATCTCGCAGATCTCAGCTAATACTACTATATCCCGCCTTAGATCATATGTCGCTCTCTTTACGTATTAAACTTCCATTCTCAACATACCAACGTAGCTATTTAAACTTAGTTTTTTTCTAGAGGTGTTTGCAAAATTAACTGTGCTGGAATAAAGTAAAAATATTTAAACTCAGAATCTACTATTGACATCCAGTGCCTCATGAATGGAAAATGGCTTATTATATCTCATCCATCCATAAGAAAGGAGATAAGCGAAACTGCGAAAATTACAGGGGAATTTCGGTGACCAGCACACTCAGTAGACTGTATGGTAGAATACTGAGAGACCTAATAGAGTCCGAATATAGCCAATATGAAGAAGAAGAACGCGGAGGCTTTAGAGCTGGCCGCTCCTGTACAGACAACGTATTTAGTTGAAAACAAATTATAGAGAAAAAAACAGCCAGAAACAGAGAAGTGCACCTGACATTCGTTGACTTACAAAAAGCTTATGATAACATACCCTTATATACATATACTATAACTATAACATACCCTAAATAAGATGTGGGAAGTTCTACATTCTTCACCAGTAAGCTACACTCTCACTAATGCATTAAACAATCTATATGCCGGATCACGTTCACGTGTAAAGATAGGAAACTCACTTACTAACAGCTTTCCAGTAACTAAGGGGCTTAGACAAGGATGTTGCGTATCTCCGACCCTGTTTAAAATCTACGTTGCAGCAGCACTTAAAGGTTGGAAGAGGAAAGTAAATGGAATGGGCATCGAGCTAAACAATACATGCCTCTACCTACACGCTCCAGTTCGCGCACGACCAGGTCGTAATAGCAAACGACAGGGAAGACATAAAATGCATGATGCGTAAGTTGATCGAGGAATATTCAAGATGGGGATTGGACGTCAATATAGATAATACAAACTACTTTTGTGTTGCTTCAGAAGAGAACGATATTCATCTTACTATGGAAAATAATCAAAAAATTAAAGCCTGCCAAGATTATAAATATCTAGGAGTAACATTTGATAAAACTGGAACTGATGACAAAGAAATTACTTCCAGAATTATACAAGCAAAAAGAGCAATCCGATGTCTCAATAATATTCTTTGGAGTACTCAAATATCAAGAAAGAGAAAATTTAATATCTACGAGACTATGATTAAGAGTAGTTATGATATGATGCAGAAACTTGGAGGCTTACAGAAAAAAACAAAAACAAAATTGAAGTAGTGGAAATGGATGCAATCAGAAGGTCATTACGTATATCCAGAATAGAACATATCAGAAATGAAGACATTAAAAATCGAATGGGAATAGAAGGAACGATAATGAAAGATATAGAGAGAAGACAACTGATCTGGTATGGACACGTAAACAGAATGAATGACGAGAGACTTCCAAAACAATGTCTGGAATGGCAACCTCCTGAACATCGGAAGCGAGGGAGACCGAAAGTTAATTGGACCACCGGCATCCGGAAAGCGATGAGTGCGCGAGACCTCAGGGATGGCCTGTGGCAAAATAGGAAGGAATGGAAATTTTGAATCGGACAACGCCGCAAGACGTTCTAAACCGATCATATATATATCTACTATTGCCCCAACACCGTATTGCACCTGCTTCCACCAATATTAATTTTTCGGATTTTTTTTATAATCAACCACTGAGAAGTTTGGTTCTTGTCTTATGTTAAGGAACTGGGGCATAACAATTTTGATTATTTCCTTTTAAAGCTAGTAAATAATAGATATGTTCAATGATGTTAATATATTTTTTTATTTTTAGCTGAACCAAGTTACCAGCTGGATAGATGGAAGTTTCATTTACAGCACAAGTGAGCCTTGGGTGAACGCTATGCGGTCTTTCGAAAATGGTTCTTTTCTTACTGATTCTACTGGAAAAATGCCCGTGCACAATCACATGAGAGTTCCTTTATTTAATTATCCAGTGCCACATATGATGAAGACATTAAGTACTGAAAGGCTATTTTGTAAGTTGGACATTTTTTGTAATATAAATATTATTAAAGACTTATATTAAAAATATAACCTACCATTGATCCTGGCTTTCGTAGACTTTCGCAAAGCATTTGATACGATAGAAATTAACAGCATAATGAGAGCGTTGGAGGAAAGTCCTATAGATTATCGTTACTCCAAACTCATAGCGGACATATACAATAATGCAACCATGGTCGTCCGACTATATCTATAAAAATCAAAAGAGAAATTAGACAGGGAAACACGTTATCTCCCAAACTCTTTCCAGCAGTACTTGAACATGCTTTCAAACAATTGGAGTGGGACTGTGGGACGCCAAAGGAATAAATGTCGACGGCGAAAGGCTCTCCCACCTACGATTCGCAGACAACATAGTTTTTATAACAGACAACTTAGAGGAGATTAGACTATTCTTACTGAGTTAGATGCCGCCTATAATAAAGTTGGTTTAAACATAAATTTTGGAAAGACACAATACATGACAACCCTGGTACCAAGCAAAAATCCAAAAGTGACTTTAACGAAATAGCATTGGTCCATAAAGATAAATACTTAGGCCATGAAATCCAAATTCCCAGGGACAATCAAACTGCCGAATTACAGAGAAGGATCACCTTAGTACGGACCGCATATGGAGCTCTATCAGACATCTTCAAGAGCAACTTGCCAAATTATTTGAAAAAGAAGACGTTCGACCAATGTGTGCTTCCAGTCATGACTTACAGCGCCGAAACTATCGTTAACCCAGGTCACAACAACCAAAATTAGAGTAACCCAAAGAAGAATGAAACGGTCACTACTTGGACTGACTCTCAGAGACAGGGTCAGTAACGAAGAAATCAGAAGGACAGGCGTCACAGATGTCATAGAGCGAGTAGCATGGCTGAAGTGGAATTGGGCGGGGCATGTAGCCAGAATGAAGGACGAGAGGTGGACCCAAAAAATTACAGTGTGGAGACCACGAGAAGACAGAAGAAGTAGAGGTAGACCATCTACACGATGGACAGACGACGTCAAAATTATTGCTGGGAATTGGTTAAGGCATTTCCTTTAATTCCTATTAAGCCAAAACATCGGAAACCTTGGGTTACGAAAGGTATTCGCATATCAGCTAAGAATATGCGTTCACTACTATACATCAAGAAATTTACTACCAATGTTGCTGTCACTGAATATATCATGAAGTAAAGGACAACATATCTAAAACTTGTCAGGTCAGCTAAAAAAGCCTATTATCAAAATCGTTTGGGAAGCTCTAAAAGTGTTGCAAAAGAAACTTGGTCTATAATAAACGATCTTCGAAATAAAACTCACACAGCTCAATCATTTTCCCTTCCAAATCCTGAAAGTCTAAACGACTACTTCGTTAGTGTGAGTAAAAATATAACATCAACAATTTTGCCGCAACAAGATCCCATTTCCTTTCTTCCTAATTCAAGACAGGTCTCGAATTCATTATTTTTACGACCAGTCGATAACTCTGAACTTATCCAAACAATCAATTGTATCAAAAGCAAATCATCCTGTAGTACTGATGGACTATCTATAAAAATTTTCTCTAATCTCACAGAAAATGTGTTGGAAATCCTCCTCTCACTAATTAATGATTCCTTCGAAAAAGGTAAATTTCCCGAGTGCCTAAAGACAGCCATTATTATTCCTCTTCATAAGGGTGGCGAAAAATCTGATGCCTGCAACTATAGACCTATTGCCTTACTATCGGTACTCTCCAAAATTATTGAGAGACTCATTAAAACTCGACTTATGTCCTTTATCGTTGATAACAACATTTTATCACAAAATCAGTTCGGCTTTTTAACAAATAAATGTACCACTGATGCCATGTTTTCTGTACTACATGAGGTTTACCAAGCACTAAACAATAATCTTTATACTGCCACTGTTTTCTGCGACTATGCCAAAGCTTTTGATTGTGTAAATCACGACATCTTGATTACAAAACTAAATTTCTATGGAATTCAAGGTATTTCTTTGAATTGGTTCCAATCCTACTTGAATAATCGGAAACAACTAGTTAGAGCAAATGATACTGAGTCTAGTCTCAAAAACATCGTATGTGGAGTACCACAAGGTTCAGTATTGGGTCCTATACTGTTCCTTATCTTTATAAATGACATCACTAATTTAAAAATCAATGGGAAAATTTTTCTTTTTGCTGATGATACCAGTATCACTTGGAGCAACTCAACTATTACATCTCTTCATTAAACTATAACTTCGGATCTACTGACGATAAAGACCTGGTCTGACTCTAATTTACTCTCTTTTAACGTAAATAAAACAGTAGCATTATCCTATAAAGGAGCAATTCAACCTTTGCCACTTCATAACAGCCAGATCAGTACCGTTGATTCTGTAAAATTTCTTGGTATTTTTTAGACAGCAACCTCAAATGGTCCCTTCATATCGATTCGTTAAGTAAGAAACTCGCCTCAGCTTGCTATGCAATACGATCTGTTTCAAGGGAACTCAATTTAGCATCTTCTAAAATAACATATTTTTCGTTGTTCGAGTCTCATCTTCGATATGGTCTTCCTTTTTGGGGTTCTAGTACAGCTGCTCAATTTGATGTCATTTTTAGATTGTAAAAAAGAGCAATAAGATATTTGTTTTGCCTCAGAAGATCTACACATTGCAGAAGTTACTTCAGATATCACGAAATTTTAACACTTCCATCTTTATATATTCTAGAAACGGTTTGTTTAATTCGTAAACACCTTCATGTCTTTCCATCAAGGCCCAATCATCTTTACTCCACCAGAAATTCAATCTTTGATATTTATTTACCGATTCCATCCACTGAGTTAGTAAAGAAATCTATATTATATTCCGCAAAGAAACTGTACAATCATCTTCCGTTACAACTTAAATCTGCAACATCTTTCCCTAAGTTCCGTAAAATGACAAAAGCCTATCTATCCAAAAGACCATATTATTCAATAGAAGAATTTCTTAATGAATAACTAAGAAAATTGGGTTCCATGCGCAGTAGCATAAACTTGTCAGTTCCTTATGTTGTACCTATTTTATTTTATTTGTTGTATCTTCAATTTGCAATTTATATATATTTTGCAATAAATTGTTTTTATCTTGGCTTTTATATCTTATACTGTACATTATTGACGATTTATCTAATTTTAGTAAATTGTAGTTGTTATTTGTTATTTATATTATGTTTTTCTGTTGACAGTATGTAAGCTTTGTCCATAAAATTGTAAAAATTTTCAGTGACAATAAAGCATATTTCTATTCTATTCTATTCTATTCTATTCTAAGCCCATGATCGACAAAACTGGAAGAAATTAGGGGAGACCTATGTTAAACTTTGTATGAAGAAGGCTGGATGATGATGATATAAATATAATAAGAGAGTCTTCTACAACTGGCGCCGTTTCTCGCATCCTAATTTTCCGCGTTTTTGTCTTGGGATCGTCAGGATTTTGTCAGGATCGTCTTGGTCTACTTCGTTTTCTTCTAGTGGGCGGAGTCCATTTTTCTATTTTTTTGGCCATCGATTTTGAGACATTCTCTGAAGGTATCCTTACCAATTAGTCTTTTGGCTTAGATTGTGACTATTATGTCTAGATCAATTTCCATTTCTCTCCTAATATCTTCGTTTCTCACCCTATAAGTCTAGTTCTCACGGCAACATCGTCTCCAATAGTTCATTTCTATGGCCTTAATTTTTTATGTTTCGTTGGTTTCATTTCCAGAGTTCGGTGCCGTACAACCCAATACTTTCTATTATTGTTTTATAAATTATTTTTCTTTTATTTTCGCTTATTATTCTATTGTCCCGCAATAGTCCGTGTAGCTGATCTTGCTTGGCCAATCCTGAAATGTATTTCTTCGTTACTCCCTGCTTTTGATGTTAGTTGGTTTAAAGTATTTAAATGTTTCTTTTGGTTTTATAGTTCCCATTTCAATTTGTAGATTTTCTGGTTTTTCTCCTAAAACTAAGTTTAAAGACAATAATTAATATTAAAGCTATGCCAGTCCCCCCTGTGACTAACTGATCTATTTATAGAAACCACCTAACACAAAAAAAAAAAGAATGTGTATGTACTTTGTACGCACGTAAGAAGTTATACTTCTATTATATAATTTCTAAAATATAAATATACTTAACAAGTTATATGTATTTTATTTAAATATTAAACTGACTTTCTTACCTACCACTTTAAAAAAATTTTTATTAAAACGATACCAAAAATTAAAAAAGAAAGAATATAAATCGTCCGGGATTTGAACCCGGGACCTCTCGATCGCCGGTCGCACGCTCTACCACCTGAGCTATATTCCCTTTGCTTTGACAGGTTACAGGATTTCTCATACATTTCTCTACAAATTTAATAGACCAAGTGAAGTATAAAAAAATACTTTAAATATATACTTACTATTATTATAAAATATCTCATTCCCGAGGAAGACAAATCCAAAGACACAAAAATTATAATAAATAATACATTTACTAAAAACACTAATATATCTTTTTAATGACTTATTTACGCTGACAGCGCTGATACATACATATCTTAAAAGATTAGCAACGAACTACATACTGTCTGTGTGCGCATGCGCCCGGTATTATAAAATTTCACTCTCGATCGTAAAGAAGTATAACTTCAAAAAAACAAGCAAAATATGAAAAATTAAAAATGATACAATTTTATGGGAACTTTAGAAAGATCAAGATAGAAAGATGCAATGTGTAACGGAGACACGATCAAATAAAATACATATGGAATTACAAACACTGGAATACACTGGAATACACACTGGACAATACACTGGAATTACAAAAAATAATGTGTGTGTACTTTGTACGCACGTAAGAAGTTATACTTCTATTATTATGATTTCAACGAAATTAATATACTTAACAGGTTATTTGTATTTTATTTAAATATTAAACTAACTTTCTTTACCTACCCCTTTTAAATTTTTTTATTAAAACGATACCAAAAATATAGAAAAATATGAATCATCCGGGATTTTAAACCGGGACCTCTTGATCTCCGGTCACACGCTCTATTACTGCGCTGTCTACCTTTTGCTTTGACAGGTTACAAGATTTCTCATACATACTCATCATCATTCTCTTTGCCTTATCCCTATGCGGGGTCGGCTTCCCTAATTTCATTTCTCCACACAATTCTATCTTGGGTCATATCAATGTTAATCCCCTTTACCAACATGTCCTGCCTTATCGTCTCCCCAGGTCTTCTTTGGTCTTCCTCTTCCTTTCTTCCATCTTCTTCCAGGAATCTGCACTTCTGCTATTCTTCGTATTGGGTGATTAACGTCTCGACGTTGAACATGACCAAACCATCTTAATCTATGCTCTCTCATTTTGGCATCAATTGGTGCCACACCTAGACTTCCCCTAATATACTCATTTCTAATTTTATCCTTTTTTGTCAATCCACTCATCCATCTAAGCATTCTCATTTCCGCCACATGCATTCGTTGTTCCTCTTTCTTTTTCACTGCCCAACATTCAGTTCCATACATCATAGCCGGTCTTCATCATCATCATTCTCTTTGCCTTATCCCTATGCGGGGTCGGCTTCCCTAATTGCATTTCTCCACACAATTCTATCTTGGGTCATATCAATGTTAATCCCCTTTACCAACATGTCCTGCCTTATCGTCTCCCCCCAGGTCTTCTTTGGTCTTCCTCTCCTACTCCTTCCAGGAATCTGCACTTCAGATATTCTTCGTATTGGGTGATTAACATCTCGACGTTGAACATGACCAAACCATCTTAACCTATGCTCTCTCATTTTGGCATCAATTGGTGCCACACCTAGACTTCCCCTAATATACTTATTTCTAATTTTATCCTTCTTTGTCACTCCACTCATCCATCTAAGCATTCTCATTTCCACCACATGCATTCGTTGTTCCTCTTTCTTTTTCACTGCCCAACATTCAGTTCCGTGCATCATAGCCGGTCTTATGGCTGTTTTATAGAATTTTCCCTTCAACTTCATTGAAATTTTTCTGTCACACAACACACCACTCGCTTCTTTCCACTTCATCCATCCAGCCCTAATTCTACTGCATGCATCTCCATCTATTTCTCCATTACTCTGTAATACCGATCCTAGGTACTTAAAACTATTGCTTTTCACAATCATTTCACCATCCAAAGACAACATTTTATTTGTAGTAACTCCATCTTTAAATGAACATTCCAAATACTCTGTTTTTGTCCTACTAAGTTTTAAACCTTTTTCCTCCAGAGCTTGTCTCCACTGTTCCAGTTTTTGTTCTAAGTCTCTTTCACTATTTCCTATTAACACTACATCATCAGCATACATTAGGCACTATGGAATACTACCCTGTAGTTTCGATGTTATCTGGTCCAAAACTAATGAGAATAAATAAGGACTAAGCACCGAGCCTTAATGCAATCCTACTTTCACCTGAAATTTATCAGTCTCTCCCACACCTGTCCTAACACTAGTCGTTACTCCCTCATACATATCTCTCACAATCTTTACATATTCGCCAGGGACTCCTTTCTTATTGAGAGCCCACCACAGAATCTCTCGAGGAACTCTATCATATGCTTTCTCAAGATCAATGAATACCATATGAGCGTTGGTCTCTTTATTCCTGTATTTTTCCATCAGCTGCCTTACAATTAAAATTGCATCTGTTGTTGATCTGCCATGCATAAAGCCAAATTGATTATCGGATATTTCGGTTTCTTCACGTATCCGTCTATCAATTACTCTCTCCCATATTTTCATGGTGTGGCTAAGTAGTTTTATAGCCCTGTAGTTTGTGCATTGTTGTATGTCTCCCTTGTTTTTGTAGACAGGTACTAATATACTGCTTCTCCAGTCGTCTGGCATTTGTCCAACTTCCATAATTCTGTTATATAGACCTGCTAGCCAACTTATTCCTGTCTCTCCCAATGCTCTCCATACTTCCCCAGGAATATCATCTGGTCCTACTGCTTTTCCTTTCTTTATTTTTTGAAGCGCTTGAGCCACTTCCTCGTTTGTTATTCTGGTAACCATTGCTGTTACTGTCTCCGTTAACTCGACAGGCTGTCTGTCAAATTCTTCATTTAATAAACTGTCAAAATACTTTCTCCATCTCTTTTTGACATCCTTTTCGTGAATTAGTATTTTATTATTTTCATTTCGGATACATCTAATCTGATTAAAATCTCTTGCTTTCTTTGCTCTCTGTTTGGCTATTTTATATATCTTTGCTTCGCCTTCCCTGGTATCAAGTTGATCGTATAGGTTTGAATACGCTTCTGCTTTAGCTTTTGCTACTGCTACTTTCGCTTCCTTTTTGGCGACCATATAGTTTTGAAGATCTATATCCGATCTGGTTTCTTGCCACTTTTTATATAATTTTCCCTTCTCTTTTATTTTTCCTTGTACTTCATTTGACCACCACCAAGTCTCTTTATCCTCAAACTTCTTTCCTGACATCATAGCCGGTCTTATGGCTATTTAATAGAATTTTCCCTTCAGCTTCATTGGAATTTTTCTGTCACACAACACACCACTCGCTTCTTTTTACTTTATCCATCCAGCCCTAATTCTACTGCATGCATCTCCATCTACTTCTCCATTACTCTGTAATACCGATCCTAGGTACTTAAAACTATTGCTTTTCACAATCATTTCACCATCCAAAGATACCATTTTATTTGTAGTAGCTCCATCTTTAAATGAACATTCCAAATACTCTGTTTTTGTCCTACTAAGTTTTAAACCTTTTTCCTCCCGAGCTTGTCTCCACTGCTCCAGTTTTTGTTCCAAGTCTCTTTCACTATATCCTACTAACACAACATCATCAACATACATTAAGCACTATGGAATGTTACCCTGTAGTTTCGCTGTTATCTGGTCCAAAACTAATGAAAATAAATAAGGACTAAGCACCACACCTTGGTACAATCCTACTTTCACATGAAATTTATCAATCTCTCCCACACCTGTCCTAACACTAGTCTTTACTCCCTCATACATATCCCTCACAATCTTTACATATTCGCCAGGGACTCCTTTCTTATAGAGTGCCCACCACAGAATCTCTCGAGGAACTCTATCATATGCTTTCTCAAGATCAATGAATACCATATGAGCGTTTGTTTCTTTACTCCTGTATTTTTCCATCAACTGCCTTATAATGAAAATTGCATCTGTTGTTGATCTACCCTGCATAAAGCCAAATGGATTCTCGGATATTTCGGTCTCTTCACGTATCCGTCTATGAATTACTCTTTCCCATATTTTCATGGTGTGGCTAAGCAGTTTTATAGCCCTGTAGTTTGTACATTGTTGTATATCTCCCTTGTTTTTGTAAACAGGTACCAGTATACTGCTTCTCCATTCGTCTGGCATTTGTTCAACTTCCATAATTCTATAAAATAGACCTGCTAGCCACATTGTTCCTGTCTCTCCCAATGCTCTCCATACTTCCCCAGGAATATCATCTGGTCCTACTGCTTTTCCTTTCTTTATTTTTTGAAGCGCTTGAGCCACTTCCTCGTTGGTTATTTTGGTGACCATTGCTGCTACTGTCTCCGTTGACTCTACAGGGTGTCTGTCAAATTCTTCATTTAATAAGCTGTCAAAGTACTTTCTCCATCTCTTTTTGACATCCCTTTCGTGAACTAGTATTTTATTATTTTCATCTCGCATACATCTAATCTGATTAAAATCTTTTGCTTTCTTTGCTCTCTGTTTGGCTATTTTATATATCTTCATTTCGCCTTCCCTGGTATCAGGTTGATCGTATAGATTTGACATAGGTTTCTCATACATACTGACAAATTTAATACAAAAATACTTTAAATAATATACTTACTATTATTATAAAATATCTTATTCCCGGGGAAGACAGATCCAAAGACACAAAAATTATAATAAATAATACATTTACTAAAAACACTAATATACTCTTTTCACACCTTTTCTTGCACTGATGTATTTATACATAACTTGAAAGATTTAGCAACTAAACCCCATACTGTCTGCATGTGTGCGCATGCGCGCAGAATTAGGAAATTTTACTCTCAATCGCGCCTAAAGAAGTATAACTTCAAAAAACAAAACAAAATTACAAATATAATAAATCACGAGATTAGAGAGATATCATTAAAAAAGCAAATGAGTTGAGTCTAATAACTACAGACCACAACTTGTTGAATGAACAGCTACATAGTGTTCCATTAACCGTTAACACTTTTTATGTCAATTATAAAGACATAAAAATATATATTATTTTCCTGGTAATAAATTCTAAATTTACTATAAGTTTCTTATGGTGTAAGTACCTAGTTTTTTTCTCTTTATTTCATCATGGGGATCCACACAAACACGTGTCTGTGAATCATAGTTTTCTATGATATGATTGATAGTTTTATAATTAAGAAGATAAATATGTTCTTTGTGGGATTTTTTCCGGTTAATTGGACGTCAGATAGGAAAGCCAGCTAGATGGTCGACACGCTCACTTCACTGTCGAAAGATTTAGCGGAAAATGGTTTAAACCCTGACCCTGACCAGAAAACAAGAAGGCAATTCTAAACGAATCTGCTAAGATTAGAATACGCTGGCAGGGTTGCCATATTACACGAATTATCGTGTAATTACACGATTTGTTCCTATTTTACACGATTACACGAATCAAGTACTCCAGGTTAGCTGAACAGACAGGACATGTATTCTGCCCCGCATTATACATCTCCTGAACTGAAACTCGCCTGGAGCTTTTTTTTAAACTAATATTCATTATGTGAATAATATTATAGAATGAATAAAGGCCTTTATTATTATTATTAAGTACGAAATCTTACGATTTTTACCATTAAAAATTTATTAGTATTTTTAATACATTTTTATTAAAATTCACTAATACTTCCCTGTATTGTTTAAAAATTACTTTGCAAAGAAAGAGAAATCCTCGGATATTTGTAGTCTATACTTTCATACCTAATCATAACATACCATAATGATAACATAAACATCATTGGAAGAGTCTTAAGTTAAGTACTCATTTACACTAAAGTAAAATATAGGGGAATCCCCTGAAAATATTAGGAAGGTATAAATATTAGCCAGTCACCAACCGTTCTTGAATGGTTACGCGCATGCGCGATAGCGAATAATTATGCGCAGTAACACAGTTTTCGTTACTGCGCAGACTCGTAACCATTCAAGGACGGTTTATTAAGCATTTTCCGACTTTACACGATTTTACACGATTTTCAGTAGTCGAGTTTCACGATTTTTGCTTCACTTCATCTGGCAACCCTGTACGCTGGTGTGCCGGATCGACATATGGATAAGTAGCAAGACAGGAAATGGGCTCTTGCGTCTCGGTGTAACTCATTCTATAGATTCCTAATAAACCTTCTTCCCTTAAATTGCATACTCACATAGAAACTAATTTTATAAAGTGGATTTTACATAGAGTATAACACTCATATTAATAAACAGTTTAAGTAGATCTCGGATATAATATGAGGTATACTCATTAAGAGGAAACAGTAGCGATCAACAAGTAGCAAAAACGCGTTCCAAGATTGCGGCTGTAATTTTGAATATTTTTTCGAGATATTTGGTACACGTATTCCTAATATAATAAATAATGGCGGTACAGAGCCCAATTTGAAAAATATATTAATATGTGGAAATTACTCTGTAATTAAATACAATATTAAAAAAACCAGTCTGTACCGCCATTAAGAAGAACAAAAAAATACACTTTCTTCAAATAAACTTTTTTATCCCATGCCTAGATTTTTTGTCATTTTGGAACTACTAAAATTTTTTATTTCATTAGTAATTCCAAAATGACACAAAATCTAGGCATCGGATAAAAAAGTTTATTTGAAGAAAGTGTATTTTTTGTTCTTCTTAATGGCAGTACAGGCTCGTTTTTTAATATTGTATTTAATTGCAGAGTAATTTCCACATATTAATATATTTTTCAAATTGGTCTCTGTACCTCCATTCTTTATTATATTACAAATATGTGTGCCAAATATCTCGAAAAAATATTCAAAATTACAGCCGCAATCTTGGAACGCGTTTTCGCTACTTGTTGATCGCTACTGTTTCCTCTTAAGGAAAAATATAAGGGACAAACGTTCAACAAATTGTGCGCATATGCTGTAATCTTTTACGTAGTTCTCCTTTTCGTCTACTCCCTTGCATTTAGCAATCTAGGGCTCTTCTTGACAATCTGTCATAATCCTTCCTCATTGCATGACCAAGCCATTGAATTCTTTGGAGGCTAGCAAACATTGAAATAGTTTTTTCTTTTGTAAAGTTCATAATTATACCTAGATATTTTACTTTTATTTTCGGAAATCACTCCAAAGATCTTTTTCTTTCGAAAACAATTTTCTTTTTGTATTTTCTGTTATCACCCATATCTCACATCTTCAACATAATATTGGTCTAAAGAGGCATTCAAAGAACAATGTCGGAGAGGAATTCTCAAGTTGGAGATTTGAACGACAGATCAGAAAGGAAACTAGGAACCGGAAGGCATAATACGCTATGAAAACGCCTATCTATAAACCGATCGCCAATTCAATAAAAACAAATCATTTTAAGAGCATAGGCGCAAAATTTCGGGCCAATACTTTTTAAATTCATTCATTTTTTTACGAATCCTGAAAATAATAAATATTTTTGAAAAATTTAAACGCAGAACGAAAGACTACATTATTACCGAGGGCCGAAAGTTCCTTAAAATAAACAAAAAGTTTCTTTTTAATAAGATATTTGAAATTAAAAATCACACTAAATTTTCTCTTCTTTATCACCCCTGTAACTTATTAAAATAAACATTATAGAAGTTTTCAGGGACATACGGCCCTCTGTAATAATGTAGTCTTTCATTCTGCCTTTAAATTTTTCAAAAATACTTATTGGTTTACTCAGGATTCGAAAAAAATGAATGCATTTAAAAAGCATTGCCCCGAAATTATGAGCCTACGCTCTTAACTTTTTATAAATATAATGAATACTCGTACCATATTAAAAACATATTGTTTTATTAATAATTATTTTATTTTAGTATTAGGAGATGCTCGTACCAATCAGAATCCAGCTCTGCTGACAATAAGCGTACTATTTTTTCGATGGCATAATGTTGTTGCCTCGAGAATAAAGAAACACAATCCAGATTGGGGTGAGGAAGACGTGTTTCAGAAAGCACGAAGAATAGTTATAGCAACTCTGCAAGTATATTTTATGTTTTAGTTTAAACGAGCCATTAAACAACTTCGATAAAATGTTTGCAAAATCGCCAGTCATTAAGACTTAAGACATTTCTCTCCCTCCAGATGTAATACATATAATATTGGATTCAAAACGTAACGTCAATAGAATGAGATTATTACAATTTTCTTCTTGTAGTATTCGTTTGTAAAATCATAAATTTAGAAGATACAGCTATTTTTTGAATGCAGTATTATTTTTTTACAAATATAAAATTTATTATTAGCTTTCAATTTGAAACAGGAAACATATTAATTTAATTTAAAAGTGTTCAAAATGAAAAATGTTCGCCGTTCCTGTATACAAGCTCTATATCGCTTCAACAAGGAATAGGTAACAAATATTTGGAAAAATCATGTTTCTGTCGAAATGCAATAGCTGTTCAAACCTTGTTTTAACTCTAGCTGTGTGCACTTGTTCAATTTGCGTGCTATTTGTTAAAATGTTTTAGCTAGTACAAGATTGATCATGTATTGTATTTTAGAGAGGTAAATTTTAAGGCCAACTCATACACAAGAGTTCTGAAGGTCTTGAAGAAATTAGTATGCATGATGTACCCTGTCTACAATAAGGACTAAGTCGTCTGCAAACCTCAAATTTTTCAGAAACTCCTCAAATGGTTTCTCAAAGACTACAATTATTAATATCAATAGCTTTTTGTATCCTCTAACTTCTTCTTAAGGATTTTATTACTTGTAGGTGGTCCTACAGATAATAATGTTCCTCTAATTCTTGATTCACTCGACTATATAATGTATACTATCTTTGTTAGCTATGTGTTTATCATTCATTTGCCTTCTTTTTTGCATTAGATTTCGTGTCATCTGTGAGTTTTTTATTTTCCTTGCTTGCTTGCCTCGGTACCTCGTCTGTGTCTAGGACTTCCACGAACGTTTCGTTAAGTTGTTCAATATTGGTTTTATCTTCCACTTATTTCTGTAGGTTACTCTCTATTTCTTCCTAGTGTGCTCTTGTGTTAGTAATCGCAGAAATGTGATATTTTTAGTCTCAGTTACTGCTACTATATTTGTTCTTTCCTTCTTTACATTCAAGACTATCTTCGCTCTAACCACTCTTTGGCCACTTTCGGTTGAAAATTTATTGTTAGTGCAGTTACGTCTTGAACAGCATATTTTTTGTTAGTAATTAAAAAGTCAATTTTTTTCTTGTTTATACTTGTATGTCTTGTACTATTTGGTGATTGCCAAGTCCACTTTCTTTAGTGGCTTTTTTTTAGTAAGTGTTCATGACATAAAGCGTGTGTTGCAGAAGAAATGGTATAAGATCTAGCTATTTCTTTTTCCATTTTAATTATTTAATTTACTGTTTTTATTGGAAACTACCCACAAATTTAGTTTAATATATGTTTATTTGGACGTTTCGATTTTCATTTCGGAAATCGTTCTCAAATACAAATTAAATAAATTTTTGTTTTGTTATTTGTAATAAATAAAATTATTATCAGTAGTAATAACCCAAGGACATTGATAATTGTTCGAAAAAATTTTATAACAGATTTCGAAAACTTGTTGCTTGGAAACAGACCGACGCCGTAGGCGGAGGTCTGTTGCCTGTAAGCAACAAGCTTGAGAAAGTTGTTAAAAAATTTTTGAGCATTTATCAATGTTCGAGGGTTATTCGGATAGAAAATTTTTTACTGTAAACAGTATTCTTTGGTATATTTGATTCGATAATTTCATTAATATTCTCATCAGTATTACAACCAAATCGTGACATTTTGAAATATTGAATATTTGAAATGTCAAAATCGAAATGAAACGAAATGTAGGTATCCATAGCTACATGATTGAGTGAAAACAGCCTATGGGATCTGTTTTCAGTATAATGTTGGTTTTATTGGTTGTATTCAATCAGATGACCTCAAATTAATTGATTTCATTGGATTTCTAATTGAGCAAAAAATTTTCAGAGTAACAAAACAAAATTTGTTTAATTTGTGTTTTGAGAATGATTTCCGAAGTAGAAATCTAAACTAACAATAAACATATTTTAAATTAAAATTGTGGTTAATTTCCAATAAAATAGTAAATTGAGTTCTATAAGAGTTTTGCCCCTTTCGTGTCTATCTCCATATCCTTGAGGTCCAACTACAAAGTAAGAATCATCCTGCTTGTGGCCTATTTTGACGTATGATTTTTTTTCATTTTCCAATTATTGTCTTTGATCCTTTTTTTTTCTACTTACTTTGATATTGAAGGTTAAAAGTCCATAACAAATAATATTAGCTTTGTTCGCGCTGGACAACCCGAATGTACCCAGAGGTAGAACGCCTGCGCATTACAAAATTGAGCGTTCGCGGAGGTCGAATTTTTTCCTCTGAATACCCTTCGGATTTTTAATTCGGTGTCCGCGCAGTACAGAAAAAAGATCCTGAACGTGTCCGGGATACCCTCTCGACGTTCGAGAATTTTGTTTCGGATTTTAAGTTCGCACAGGCGCACAAAATATTTGGGAAGAATTTCTTGACATTCTGACTATTATTCTGTTCTTATGGTTCTTACTCCGTCCAATTCTTAACCTAAAATATTGTTTTATTAAACAACTTGTAGATGTAGATTCTGTTTTTTAAAGTTTTTAAATTATGTAAAGTGTTGTATCATTTCAATATTCTTCAAACAAATTTTAATATTTTTTATATTAAAGCTTCTTTAGTTGCTTTTGTGAAAGTTTTTCATTTAGTATGTTTATAAATAAGTAGGTACCTTTTCTAGTATTATTATCTTATTACTTTTCATTCGATATTCCATAATTATCTATTACGGTGGTATTACAATAAATTGTATTTTGTTTTTACTTAATTTCTTCTATCTAGATGAGCTTATAAGTACCTACATATTCTTGTGGTTTATTTTTCAGTTTAATTTATGAGTTAAATTAGTCTTTTATTGAATAATGAATCATAAATAACACATCAGACTTATTCTGAAACTATTTCTTGTGTCTTGTTATATTTCATTATTTTTGTGGTGTAATAAACCACAACACAATGCCACAACCTATTAAAATTGGAAATGATTGCTTTACTAAATTATTCCTTCCTTCAGATAATGTTCAACCCCCAGGAAGTTAAAGGTTATTTTTATATCTAAATAACAAGCTGCAATTACCAAGTAACTCAACAATCTTTTACTCTCTACAAAAATTTAGGGGTATTCACATCTCGGCTCACTATAATCCTTTAGTCCTTTATGATACCACAGGTACATTTAAAAAACCCCCAGGTCGGCTCGAAGATTAACAGGTAGGTATTAGTACCTCATTAGTAGGTATAATAATAATTTTATCTTGGAATTTTAGATTAGGGAATGTTTATTAACATAGAAAAACATCCTACCCTTAATACCCCGTCCTTCAATATTGTACAGAAATTTTGGGTCCTTTACGAATTTAAGAAACAGTTTCTCTTGATTGGAAATGTTGGCCGTGGAATCGATTTCGCTACTGATACATACGATAAAGTTTGGTTAGATATTTGAGACGTATTGACTGTTTGGGTATTACTCCAGGCTGTGGGTGAAAAATAGGTCGATTTCAGGATATAATTCAGGAATTTTTGAAACCTATCAGCTGTTGTAAAGGACGATGCCAAGAATAACTTCTACTAAGATGTGACCAAAAATATTGTGAGCTTTTTTTGTTATTGCGATTTTCATTTGTTAAATTTGCAATTTTTAAAGATTTTTAATTTTGAAGCTTAGGATATTGATTCTAGGGAAAAAAATTTTAATAGAAAGTTGTAGTAAATTAAAAAACCTACAATTTGAGCTATGGTAAGTTTAATTTCGTTTATTGGTTATTGCAAATGAGCCTGCGAAAAGTCCAAAATGGCCGTTTTTTACAATTGCGTTATTTATTGTACAAATAATTTGTTTTTCATTTTTTAAAGCTCTAAAATGAAGATCTTTCAATTCCAAACATAAAACAAAATTGTAAGGCCGGATTAACGAATTTGTTGCTTAGATATTATAAATTGTTTATCCCAAGAGGTCAAATGTCGAAGGCTATAACTTTTTGAAAAAAAATCGTAGAGACTTGGTGAAACATCCAATCTCCTTCTAAAGAGTTATATTTTCATATTCTGATGTAAATAAATCGTTACAATATTTTTAATTTTCTAGTTTTTGGGTTTGAAAATAAGGGGGCAAAGGACATCGCACACATCTTATGGAAAATATAATGTCACTCAAATTCAATAAAATTTATACGATTAGATTCGTTTTAATATAACGATCAATTCTTATCATTGCGCCAACTCTTAATTATGATTAATTACGGCGCAAATTGCAATTAAAGTTTATCGAAATCACATTTTTGGAGTCCATAAAATGTTAGTTTACAATCATTATTGCTCTGAGTGCTATTCATAACAGCTTAAATCCCGCTGGGCCTACGCGGATTAGTGAAACTAATCCGCTGATTTATAGAGTACCGAAAATCTGGGTATTTTAAAATATTTTTTCTCTCTCTAACTTATGTACCTACCCATTTGATTTCAGATTTATTTATATCAATTTCTGCTCTTATTTTTGAAAATAGAGAGTTGGCGCAATGATAAGATTTGATCGTTAATTTAAAACGAATCTATTGATATAAATTTTATTGAATTTGAATGACATTATATTTTCCATAAGATGTGTGCGATGTCCTTTCGTTATAAACATTTACAGCTGAAGCGGCCCTGTACATCCTATGAGTTTTTAACTTACAGATTATTGTTGCTAAAGACGAAACGAAGATTTATAAAAAAATAAAAAATTTCTAAGACGAACTGAAGCCGAGCTAAATGTTGGGCTTGAAAATAAGGAGGCAAATTTCGTTATAAACATTTACAGCTGAAGCGGCACTGTACGTCCTATGAGTTTTTAACTTACAGAATATTGTTGCTGAAGACGAAACGAAGATTTACAAAAAAATAAAAATTTTCTACAACCAACTGAAGCCGAGATAATTGTTTCTTTTTTCTTAAATCGTAGTGCCTTTATTTATAACAATTAAGAAATTATTTTACGGTCATTGACTAAAGAAAGACTTATATTATCTTAAATTAAAAATTATTATAAAATAGAGTTACATTTAATTATTAAAAATTATTTTTAAAATCGGTGCTTTTGCGAGCGTCCGAATTTTGCAAATCGCCCGGCTCGCTTCAAATCCGCGCGCTCGGAAAATTTTTACGTAACTTGTATTAAATTTTGACCGAAAAGAATTTATTATTACCATTATAATATACAGTCTATTTACCACTGTATTTGTTTTTCTTGATAAACTTTTATATGTGAAATCTCATTTCTGAAATCAAGTATATTCAAATGGGAAATAAGCCACAATTTTACCTAAAAATGATTTTATTAACGTTTCGACGCCCAAGTCGGGTGTCGTTGTCAAAATACAAAATAATACAAAATAATTGTAAATTATTTTACGGTCATTGACTAAAGAAAGACTTATATTATCTTAAATTAAAAATTATTATAAAATAGAGTTACATTTAATTATTAAAAATTATTTTTAAAATCGGTGCTTTTGCGAGCGTCCGAATTTTGCAAATCGCCCGGCTCGCTTCAAATCCGCGCGCTCGGAAAATTTTTACGTAACTTGTATTAAATTTTGACCGAAAAGAATTTAATATTACCATTATAATATACAGTCTATTTACCACTGTATTTGTTTTTCTTGATAAACTTTTATATGTGAAATCTCATTTCTGAAATCAAGTATATTCAAATGGGAAATAAGCCACAATTTTACCTAAAAATGATTTTATTAACGTTTCGACGCCCAAGTCGGGTGTCGTTGTCAAAATACAAAATAATACAAAATAATTGTAAATTATTTTACGGTCATTGACTAAAGAAAGACTTATATTATCTTAAATTAAAAATTATTATAAAATAGAGTTACATTTAATTATTAAAAATTATTTTTAAAATCGGTGCTTTTGCGAGCGTCCGAATTTTGCAAATCGCCCGGCTCGCTTCAAATCCGCGCGCTCGGAAAATTTTTACGTAACTTGTATTAAATTTTGACCGAAAAGAATTTAATATTACCATTATAATATACAGTCTATTTACCACTGTATTTGTTTTTCTTGATAAACTTTTATATGTGAAATCTCATTTCTGAAATCAAGTATATTCAAATGGGAAATAAGCCACAATTTTACCTAAAAATGATTTTATTAACGTTTCGACGCCCAAGTCGGGTGTCGTTGTCAAAATACAAAATAATACAAAATAATTGTATTATTTTGTATTTTGACAACGACACCCGACTTGGGCGTCGAAACGTTAATAAAATCATTTTTAGGTAAAATTGTGGCTTATTTCCCATTTGAATATACTTGATTATAAAAATGCCACAAGAAAATAGCTTCAGAACTCATTTCTGAAGAAATAATATTACAAAAATGATAAATAATATATGAAATATATAACTATATTTTTAATTTTTTCATTGTTATATAAATATAATAATAATGTTACTTCTTATTATACAATATAAAACTTTTTCTTCTTATAGTGACTATCCGTTTTGGATGTTGGCGGCCATCATGGCAATCTGTACTTGCACACTAAATCGGTACTGCTGCTCTAAAAAGATTTGTAGTTGTTGTGTTGAACGACGTAAGTAAATTTTCTAGCAAGGTAATCCTTCGCCTTCCTGGTTCTCAGTTTCCAAATGGGGTTTGCCAAATTGCCATGATGGTCGCCAACATCCAAAACGGATAGTCACTACAAGAAGAAAAAGTTTTATATTGTATAATAAAAAGTAACATTATTATTATTATATTTATATAACAATGAAAAAATTAAAAATATAGTTATATATTTCATATATATATGTATCATTTTTGTAATATTATTTCTTCAGAAATGAGATTTCACATATAAAAGTTTATCAAGAAAAAAATATACAGTGGTAAATATACTGTATATTATAATGGTAATATTATTAAATTGTTTTCGGTCAAAATTTAATACAACTTAAGTAAAAATTTTTCGAGCGCGCGGATTTGAAGCGAGCCGGGCGATTTGCAAAATTCGGCCGTTCGCAAAAGCACCGATTTTAAAAATAATTTTTAATAACTAAATGTAATTTAAGTTATAATAATTTTTATTTTAAGATAATATGTCTTTCTTTAGTCAATGACTGTAAAATAATTTCTTAATTGTTATAAATAAAGGCACTACGATTTAAGAAAAAATAAACAATTATCTCGGCTTCAGTCGGTTGTAAAATTTTTTAATTTTTTATAAATCTTCGCTTCGTATTCAGCAACAATAATCTGTAAGTTAGAAACTCATAGGATGTACAGGGCCGCTTCAGCTCTAAATGTTTATAACGAAATTTGCCCCTTATTTTCAAACCCAACATTTACCTCGGCTTCAGTTGGTCGTAGAAATTTTTTATTTTTTTATAAATCTTCGTTTCGTCTTCAGCAACAATAATCTGTAAGTTAAAAACTTATAGGATGTACTGGGCCGCTTCAGCTCTAAATGTTTATAACGAAATTTGCCCCCTTATTTTCAAACCCAAAAATTAGAGGTTTAAAAATGTTCTACGCATTTATTTACATGAGAATATGAAAATATAACTCTTTAGAAGGAGATTGGACGTTTCACCAACTCTCTACGATTTTTTTTCAAAAAGTTATAGCCTTCGACATTTGACCTCTTGGGATAAACAATTTATAATGTCTAAGCAACAAATTCGTTAATCCGGCCTTACATTTTTTTTATGTTTGGAATTGAAAGATCTTCATTTTAAAGCTTTAAAAAATAAAAAAAATTATTTGTACAATAAATAACGCAATTGTAAAAAATGTCCATTTTGGACCTTTCGCAGGCTGTTTTGCAATAACCAATAAACGAAATTAAACTTATCATGGCTCAAATTGTAGGTTTTTTAATTTACTACAACTTTCTATCAAAAAGTTTTTCTCTAAAATCAATATCCTAAGCTGCAAAATCGCAATTAAAAAAAAGCTCACAATATTTTTGGTCACATTTTAGTATAAGTTATTCCTGGCATCGTCCTTTACAACACCTGATAGGTTTCAAAAATTCCTGAATTATATCACGTTTTTTCACCCACAGCCTGGGGTATATCTGCTAGGCCACTGCTCATGTAGTCAAAAGCAATTACGTTTTTATTTTGAAATTACACCTAATTTAGCTTCTATGTATTATGGTAAAGGTTCAGCTTTTTCTCCATTTTAAAATAAAAATAGATTGCCGATTGTAAGGCAATCTTGTTTAAATTTTTCTTCTGTGTTTAGTAACAATGAATATCCCATCAGCCGAGCTGGTATATTTTATATCGGGCAGTTTTAATCTTTGCGCCGACTTGGGAAATTTTTAAACCACCTACCTGTTTCTTGGGCGGAGATAGGCACTGCCCAAAATTTAAGCCCGATTTCGGCGTGGAAATACCAAATTATATTGTCGAAATAATTAAGACGCTAATCAAATTTCTAACTTCTAAGAACGGCATTGAATAGAAAGTTAATCCTTTGCCTGTTGCTGTTATTCTCTTTCTCTTTGTTGAAATACAAATTTGTTGCATTTGCATTTTTTGTTGACATTGATTTCGAAATAAGAAAGGGACAAGAAAATACTTCCTTCTCTAACCTTTACCCTCAACCCGTCATTACATTACGAATCCAAAAATTGTCCGTGGAGCGAAAAATCCTGAACATGTCCAGGATAAGTTTACGTTGACGCCTGCGTCTTGGAAACTAATCCCGAACTTACTCTAAATATGTTTGGGTTATACAGCGCGAATACTGATATTAAGTAATCAGAAATTGTAATTTAATTTTAAATAAAAATTTTATATCAATCTGTCGGACAAGACTTGGCCACAATGTTCTAAGGTTGCTAAAAACGTGAATCTCCGTCTTGTACTTCCTTTTTTATCCTCTGCACAACTCGCGGCTCTTCACTATCTTGGACTAGTGTAAAGGGTACTTTAATGATAACTCTAGTAATAAACTCTGAAACAGAAAAAGAATAGATGCCTTTGAGATGAACAAAAAGAATTATTAAGAATAATCAAAGAGAGAAAAATACAATACTTGGGCCATGTATTGAGAGGGGAAAGATATGAACTAGTTCAAATATTATTGGAAGGTAAAGTACCTACATAACAAAAGATCAGCAGGAATTCGTGACTGAAAGATCTGAGGAGATGGTTTGACCGCTCATCCACAGAAATCTTTCGTGCAGCTGTTTCCAAAGCTACAATTGCCATTTGGATCGCCAACCTTTGAAAGGAGGCGGCGCAATAAGAGGAAGAAGGAGAAAGAATGATTCAATTTAACACGGTCAATGAGTGAGCTGTTAAATAATAGTTAAAGGAATCAGTAACTGGAATAAAATTTAAGCCGTTGAATCAACTGATAGGAGAAATGATAAAACTCGTTCTAATTCCGGAATAATTTATTAATATTATATATTATGTAGCTTTTATACAGGCCTTTTAGGCCCAGAGCTTTGTTGTTCTTTCCCATGGATTTCTGTTTCTTGTCAACTTCTTCCAGTCTGTTATTCCCTTTTCTTTTAGGTCTTCTACTACCGCCTCTCTCCTTCACTTTCGTGGTCTACCTCTGTTTCCTTTGATAATCTGGTACTCTCCATGCTATTTTCTTGACCACTCTGTCATCGTTCATTCTTTCTATATGGCCCAGCTACTGCAACCTTCTTGATTTTAATACACTATCTATTTGTGTTTCTTTGTAAATATTATAAATTTCCTCATTTGTCCTTCTTATATATCCTTCCTCTCTTCTCTTCCCTCCTAATATTCTTCTGAGTATTTTCCTTTCTCATCTTCTTACTGTTTCTTTTGTTGTTTGGTTGAGTATCCATGTTTCACATCCATATATTGCTGTTGGTCTTATTATAGTCTTATAAATCCTGAATTTCGTATTCCATGACAGCTGCTTCGATCTTAGTAAATAATTCATGGCTCCCGCAGATCGATTGGCTTTACTCAATCTTGCATCAATTTCTTTCATTTCTTCACACTTGTTTTTATCCTTGATCCTAGATACACAAATTCGTCTATTTCCTCAAACTCAAACTCCCCTAATTGTGTGCTTACCTTGAACTTTGTCCCATCCCCCCTTTCTCTTCCTACTTTCATAACCTTGCTTTTCTTTTGGTTTATTGAAGACCCAGCTTATACGATTAATTTATTAATTTTTCTGTTATCTCTTTCAGTATCTTTTCACTTGTCGCTACAATTGCCACATCATCCGCATATTCCACTAATTGATGACTCTTGTACAATATGTGCCCATTTCTATTTAAGTCGCTATAATATTGTAATTTATTAATATTACAAAAATATATTTGCTAAAAGTTCAAATCTAGCTAGATAATCAAACTATGATGTTATATCATAGTTCCAATTGTAGAGGGTCTTTAGACAAAAAAATGTTTTATAGAAGTTATTAAAGGCTCCAAGAAACCTCTGTTCCAACCGGAATATTTTTTTCAGAACGTTATTGTTTACGAATACATACCAGCTTTCTTAGAGGAAAAGTTACCGCCATATAAAGGCTATAATCCTGACATTCATCCAGGCATAACACATGTATTTCAAAGTGCAGCTTTTAGGTTTGGTCATTCTCTTATACCTCCCGGACTCTATAGGAGAGACTCCAAATGCAATTTCAAGAAAACGCCTATGGGAGATATCGCTTTAAGGTTGTGTTCAACTTGGTGGGACTCGAATGTAAGTATTTCCTTTGTTTATTAATTTTTGATCTTCTGCTTAACGTGCACTATCAAGTCCCCTTGACGTTGGCGATTAACATGGCGAAACTATCTCTGCCTCGAGCTATTCTAAATAGTTGTTCTGCTTTCTTTATTCCTGTCCACTCCCGTATATTCTTCAACTAAAAAATAATGTGTCTAGAAAAGCTATACCCAGAGGATGTAGGCAACAATATGTTCCCGGGATGTCCAGCGAGTCCAAAGAACTAATGAGAGCATACAAAACCCTCTGTTCTACTGACCCTTTTAGCCAAGAAACGGTTGACTGCGGAGCAGTCCTACTCCAACAGTTGAGTCAAGCCAGAAAGGAAAAGTGGATTGAAACCCTGAAAAAAAATGGACATGACACATAGTAGCAAAATAGCATGGAACCTTGTAAAAAAACTTAAAGCGGTAACCCAAAAGAACATAAACCACGTTGCAAGGTTACAGCAAACCAAGTTGCTACTCAACTCCTTACGGATGGAAGAACTAAGAACACATATAAAGACCCATATATAAGAACACATATAAAAGAACTCCACGACGCTATGAAAAGGTTAAACAACGGGAAAGCTGCAGGTGTGGATGATATATGCAGTGAACAAATAAAGCATCTAGGCCAAGGAGCAAAAAACTGGATCTTGCAACTTTACAACACGTGCTGCAAAGACTGCAAAATTCAAAAATCATGGAGAAAATCTAAAGTGATAGCCTTGTTAAAAGCAGGAAAGACCCAGAAAATCCCAGTAGCTACAGACCTATTTCGCTGTTGTGTCACTTTTTCAAACTATATGAGAGGCTCATCCTCGCCAGAATAGAAAAAATGTCGACAAGCACCTCATCCCACAACAAGGTGGATTCAGACCCGGCAAATCTTGCACCGGTCAAGTCCTCACGCTAACAGAACACATTGAAGAGGGCTTTGAAGAAAAACTTCTAACAGGGGCTGCTTTCGTAGATTTGACAGCAGCCTATGACACAGTAAGGCACAAAACATTGCTTCGCCAATTATACAACACTCTCAATGACCACCATCTGGGTAAGGTCGTATATTACTTAATGTAAAACAGACGTTTTTTCGTTGTGCTAGAGGGCAAAGTAAGTGGGTGGAGAGTCCAAAAGAACGGCCTCCCACAGGGAAATGTTTTAGCACCAATGCTTTTCAATGTATATACAAACGACCAACCTACGCCGACTGAAACCAAGCATTTCCTCTATGCTGACGGTCTCGCAATATGTGCTCAAGGAAATAGCTTTGAAGAAGTTGAGGAGAGGCTCGAAACTACCTTAAAAACAATGAAAGAGTACTATCTGCAAAATTCCCTGAGACCCAATACCTCTAAAACACAAGTCTGCGCCTTCCACCTTCGCGCAAAGGAAGCCAAGCGAAAACTCCAAATTGTGTGGAATCGTAATATACTAGAGCACACAGACCAACCTATATATCTTGGAGTAACTCTGGACCGGTCCCTTACCTACAGACAACATTGCATAAAAACGAGAGGGAAAGTAACAACTAGGAACAGCATACTCAGAAAGCTAACGGGAAGTAAATGAGGTGCATGTCCTGGCGTCTTAAGAACAACGGCACAGGCACTGTGTTTCTCAACTGCTGAATATGCGTGCCCAGTTGGGGGCAGATCTACCCACGCTAAACAAGTCAATACTGCGCTAAATGAAACATGCAGGATAGTAACGGGGTGCATGAAATCAACACCACTCTTAACTCAAGCTTATATAAAGCAGCGGGTTTTGCAGAACCCTCAATACGCAGAGGCGTTGCAGAGCACAGAGAAAATTAAACAGATTTAGGACGAGCGGCATGCCCTATACAAAGCTCGAACACTACGAAAGCGACTAAAATCCTGGAAAAGCTTCCTTGGAACAGTACAGGATGAACCGCCTGAGTATTTTCCTCTTCCTCCTGAGGTTCAATGGACCGGCCAGTCTTTAGGCTTTAAAACTTGGAAAACTATGAATAAGATAAGAACGGGGGTCGCTCCAGTGAAATCAAACATGGTAAAATGGGGAAAAATAGACCAAGATGATATGAACTCTGACTGTGGGGAAACGCAGAATATGATGTGAATTGTAACTGTGGAGAAACGCAGAATATGGAACATCTTTTTACATGCACAAACTGTCCTTATCGGTGTACCCTCGAATATTTGTGGCTCGCCAACGAACATGGAACCGACGTAGCCCGATACTGGGCCGAAATTTTATAAATGGCATGTCCGGACACGATAAAGTAAAGTAAGTCAACCAAGAGGCCTGCTTTCTACCAATTCCTCTGCGTCCTTCGTTTTACCCATCATAATAATTTGAAGAATATAATACCGGTATCTCCTTACTACGTGTCCAAAATAGGTCATCTTTCTATATTTGATGTTATCAAGCAGCTCGTGGGCAGCATTTGCTCTCTTAAGGACTGCCACATTTGTCAGCATAGCCGTCCATGGTATTTTCAGTGTACGTCTGTGCAGCCACATTTAAAAGGCCTCCAAACGATTAATGGTGGATATTTTTAATGTCCATGCTTCGATACCATACAAGAGGATTGACCAAATGTAACATTTAATCATGCGCTTTCGAAGTTGAAGTTGCGAGTTATCATTACAGAAGAATGACCTCATTTTTAAAAATGTTGTGCGGGCTATCTCGATTCTACATTTTATCTCTTTATCTGGATCTAGTTGTTCAGTAATATGGCAACCAAGATATTTAGAACTGGGTACACTTTGAAATATGTGACCATTAACATATAACTGTGAATCTTGATGGGCCAAACGGCTAAATACCATGTATTTTGTTTTTGAACAGTTTATGTTTAGGCCAAACTCTATTCTCACTGTGTCAATGGCATTTAAAAGGTGTTTTAATCCATTCATATCATCACTTAAAATAACTGTATCGTCTGCATATCTGATTGTATTTATCAGAATTCTATTAACTTTCACACCCCATTCCAAATTATGCAGCGCTTCCTTAAATATTCTATCTGAATATAAATTGAATAACAGTGGGGACAGTATACAACTCTGCCTGACACGTCTTTGTATTTTGCATGTTTCTGTTGATTGTCCATTTATGGCTGTCGCTGTTTGACGCCAGTATAATTTTTCTATGATTCGTACATCTTGACTATCAACTCCTTTATCCTTTAATATTTTAACTAATTTGTGATGTACTCGATCAAACGCCTTCTCATAGTCAATAAATACAGCAATGACTTTGATCTCGGCATTTCTGCAATAATACATTTAGTGCAAAGAGTGCGTCCCGGGTTCCCAGTCCATTTCTGAAGCCAAATTGTGTTTCATCCTGGTCTTCTTCACATTTATCTCTGATTTACTTTATATTATTACTTTTATGTATTTTTTGATACTTTATCTTATTATTAAAAACTACGGTTATAGCGTATAATTGTGCCAGTTTTTATTGATTCTCAGACTATTAATTCAATGGTTTCCTCCCCTCATTCGTTGATCCCTTGTAAGTGAGTGGTGACGCTCTAAATATTGTTAGCTTGCTGTGTCTATTGGTTGTCATTCTTTTCCAGATAGACGGATGCATGTAGGGATTTCCCACCAGAGTTTTCATCTGCCAATCGTGTTAAAGGTCTTTCTCTTGGTCTTCGGTCTTCTACCTTTCCATCTACTACCAATAGTTTCATAGTCTCATGGTTCTGGCTACGTCATCGAAATAATTTAGGTATGATGGGTTTATTTTTTTAATAGTCTGTCTTTTATATAAAGCTCTTCCAGCGTTGACTGGTTGATTCTGCATTCTGTCCAGCATATACGTAAAATTCTTCTGCAGACCCACATGTCGAAAGCTTCGATCTTACTTCTATCGATTTTTTTGAGAGTCCATGTTTCAGATGCGTATGTAGCAATAGAGAAAATAAGGGCATTGACTAACCTGAGCTTAGTGTTCTTGGTTATTGTTCGTTCTTTCCATATTTCAATTAATTTAGCTATTGCGGTTCGGGCTATTGCTTGTCTAGGCTTGATTTCTTAGGATCAATCGCCATTATTGGTTATCAACGAGCCCAAGTATATAAATATGTCTACTATAACCTTTCCCACACAGTTATTATTCACTGCAAAACGTGTTCCAAACCGATATTTGTTGTTTTTTGTGTCACTATTGAAAATTATGTAGTCATCCATTCTATCGCCACTACACCCTCATCTGACCTTCTAATTTCTTAAGGGGCTGTTATATCTATTTGATACTTTTTAAGCTGTTTAATGGTTCTCTTAGCTGCACCTGGCCAGAACTAGCTGAATCTTCTAAGGAAGTTAGCCAGTTCCTTATTCTATTGAACTAATTCTCTTATTTATCGAAGGACCAAAGCTTCCTTCTTCGTCGGTCCTGACCCCATCAACCACTGCGGTTGATTATCCAATCACCGGTGATGTTGTTTAGGTTCCTGGCGTGCACAAACTTGGAGTAGGAATTGAGTAGGAGTGGCTAAGTACTACTATCTAGATAGAGTATCGTATATTGCGCTTTACTACCCCTTTGCAGACCAATTTACTTCGTGGTGTAAAAATTCACTTTAAAAAGTACATATTACTTGTTTTTAGGACGTATTGACCAACAACTCAGTTGAAGAACTTTTAATGGGGATGACCTCTCAGCTTGCAGAACGAGAAGATTCTCTTCTTTGCTCAGATGTACGAGATAAATTATTTGGTCCCATGGAATTTTCCAGAAGAGACCTCGGGGCTATTAACATCATGCGAGGTAGAGACAACGGATTACCAGATTATAACACAGTAAGGGCGGCTTATGGGCTGCCTAAATTTAAAAACTGGACTGATATCAATCCCGAATTATTCGAAGAGAGACCTGAAATACTGCGAATGCTTATATCTGCTTATGATAATGACATTAATAATATCGATGTATATATTGGTGGTATGCTGGAAAGTTACGGAAAACCTGGAAAATTGTTCACAAAAGTAATTTTGGAACAGTTCATTCGGTTAAGAGATTCCGATAGATTCTGGTTTGAAAATGAAGAAAATGGGTGAGTAAGGTCTTGATTATTAACTATATGTATACTTAAAACGGTTTAAATTATTTATAAATATATTTAATGAGAATGTAAATGAAAGAAAATATTTTGATTTTGGATCAAATAATATTTTTGGATCCTTCACAAAAATTTATTATTTACCATACATTCAACTAATTATTAATAAAAATGTCATACCATTTAGACGTTAGAGTAAGTTTGTTATGCTTTGCCACATTAGTTGATAATCTTATTTTTCTTCTTTTTGTATAAACATGACTTTGTCTGTTTTTCAATGTGCCTCCAGTAAGTTGTCGTTCCATCGTTTTCGTGGTCTTCCCACTGATCGTCTTCCTATTGGGAACCGTCTCTCGCCGTCCTTACTACTCTATTTGTTGTCATTCGGCTAATGTGGTCATTGCATTCTGCTCTTTTGTTTCTCATCCAGTTATTAATGCTCTCCACCTTGTATCTCCGTCGGAAATCTGTACTTCTAGCTCTGTCCCATAGTGTCTTACCCAGGGCCGGATTTAAGGGGGACGGCTGGGCAGCTGCCCGGGGCCCCCACAAAGCGCCAAACGTAAAAAAATGAACACATTATTCACATAGAATAATTTTTGTCAACCAATTATTAACAGTGATATTTCGTTACATGGAAGGTTTCACTCCTGTTGAAAGGATTCTCATATTTTTGCCAAACCACGGTCATAGAGCAGAAGATAATATCTTATATTATTATTATATTATTAATATATTATATTTAATTCTCTAATAACATTCTTGCAAGAACATGATATCGATTTGAAAAACTGCAGGGGACAGTCATACGACAAGCCGTCAGTTATGAGCAGGGCCGCGTTTAGGTCAATTAACGCCCTAGGCAATTTTCTAGTAGCCGCCCTTCAAGCATGTAGGTACCTAACATTTTTGCGAAAAAAAAAATTGCAAGCAGATTTATTTATTTAAATAAGAATACATAAAAATTGTCATTCCAGTTCAATCACATCAGATTTCTTTCTTGATTTTTTTTTGGAAAAATCATCTTTGTTACGCCACTTTCTATGGACAAAATCGACAAATTGTTAAGACGTTCTTGCGTCATACTTGATCGCAAATTATTTTCATGAATATTTTAAATTCTTGACATTTTCGAAAATGACCTTTCAGCGGACACGTTAGTTGGCAACTGGGAGGCACAAATAAATGCGCAAAGCAATATCAAAATTAGGGAAAATATCTTAAAATCCACTCTTCTTTATATTTAAATATATCAACTATTGGTGATTAGTGATTTTATTGTGGTATCTAAATGAACCTTTAAGTGAATGCATCCATGTATGAATGATGAAGGTATCTATTAGTGCAGTCAGTGAGGGTATTTGGCTCCGAATTCCATCCTACTGCATCAATTTACTTGATATTTTCACTGTAAGTACGGAATAGCACAAGAAACAAAGTCTACGCTATATCCTATGACGCTTTTAACTTAGGGGTGGTTCCCACCCGTTCTCGGGGGTGGAAATGTTTTTATCAAACTAACACCGGAAGTGGCCAGAGAACCTAATTCTAAGCAATAACTGTTTTATAAATTTTTTTGTATAAATTTTCTGTAGAAAGCTACAGAAATAAAAATTAAAATGATAATTTTTTATAATAGCCTGTCGTCAAGTATATTACGTCAGATGCCCTTCGTTTCTACGAAAAAATACATTCAGTTACATTAATAACAATTAATGTTTTAAAAATTATAAAAGTAATGACTTTCAATCGTCAAATATTTATAACAACTGTGTGTTTAATTGTACTCATTTGTACGTACATAAATAAATTACAATACAATTTTGGTAAAACAGTTTTATTCATGAAATAATCGCAGCAAATTGCACTCGATCTCTAACATTATTATCGAATTTTTGCCCTCGTGACACTTTGACATAATTTCACTATATTTCGGGACGTGAAATTAAAACTGTCAAAGTGTCACTCGGGAAAAATTCGATAATTTTAGAGCTCCTGTGCAATTACTACTGAAAACTCAATACTTTTTGAGTTATTCGTGGTTAAAAATTTGCCATTTTCATTGAAAAATGACACTTTTCGGAGACTGTTTTTGGGAATACCATAAAAATTGTGTATCTGACGAAAAAAACTATATAAAACATTTTTGTAGCTTATGAAAAATCAGAGAGATTCATTTTTTCATAAATCTTCTAGTTTTAATAAAAAAAAGAGATGGTAGGTGAAAAAAGATTTTTTTTTGGTTCATGCTCAAATCGGTGTATTCAACTTAAAATAACAGAGAAATGTCGATTTTAGGGGTATAATGCTACGAATACCTTTTATAGTGCTTGAAAAGACCTTTAAAACGAGAACTGGTTAAATGTCGGTTACATTCAAACTAAGCAAGATATGGTGCAAAAAACTTATGACTAATGTATTTTAAGGAAAAATGAGAAGTATAGTTAACCCCTCCTCCACTAGAATTTAAATGCATCGTTTTTCTTCTAGAATACCTTCTACTATTTAGAGTGTTATTTCTATATTCAAAAAGTTGGACGGGTTTAAAATGAACAGTTTTTTTAAAGAATAAGATCAAATTATAGAGCGCATTTTTAAATTTTCTTAAAAATCTTCTTTTCCCCATGTAATTCGAAAGTGATAAGAGATACGTAAAAAAATACCTTACAAAAATGTAGGTTTTCTTTTAAATAACAATTTTCTTTTTCTTTCACTACTGTATCTCATTATCATTTTCGAGTTACATGGAGAAAAAGGAAGATTTAAAAAAATTAAAAATGCTCTCTATAATTTGATCTTAATTTTTTTCAAAAATCATACATTTTAAACCCGTCCAACTTGTTGAACATAGAAATAACACTATAATAAAAGGTATTATAGAAGCAAAACGATGCATTTAAATCTGGTGGATGAGGGGTTAAAATATACATACTTCGCATTTTATCTTAAAATAAATTAGTCATCCTTTTTTGTTGCCCCATATCTCGCTTAGTTGGAATGTAATCGAAATTTAACAGTGCGGTCGTTTTAAAGGTATTTTCAGGTAGTACTTACAAAAGATATTGATAGCATTATACCCTTAAAATCGACCATTTCTCTGTTATGTTATTAAGTTGGACACACCCATTTGAGCATGCACAAAAAAAATTTCTTTTCACCTACCATATCTCTTTTTATGTTATCACTAGAAGACTTATGAAGGAACGAATCTCTTTGATTTTTCATAAGCTACAAAAATGTTTTATATGCTGTTTTCGTTAGATGCACAATCTTTAAGGTATTCTCAATGAAAATGGCAAATTGTCAACCACGAATAACCCAAAAGGAATCAGTTTAAAAAAAATTATAGAACAGTGCGCCCGCCGCCTTTGCGGTGCTGCCGACTGCCCAATAATCCCTAAATTTACGACTTCTGTCCTTTTTGAATGAATAGTGTTAAGAAAATGCAATTTGCTTTCTAGAAATGAATGCCCACTTATATTCCATTGATGGATGTACGATGTACTTAAATGCTATTCGATTTTAATTTTTATATACAAATATTTTTTTGGACGGTATTTTTGCCGCCCTCTCATAATTTGCCGCCCTAGGCAACTGCCTATATTGCCTAATGGATAAAGCAGCCCTGGTTATGAGTGGAAAATACAGTGGTGTCAGGCTAAAATTAGAGAACATAATATCTTGCCGTTGTGGATTCCGTGTGCCACCCACTCTCAATTTAGTTGAAAAAGCTGCAGCTGAGTGTTGTCCTGCTGCCATAGCATTCTTTGATTTCTTAGAAGAACAATATATGAACTATATGTATTTTTCACTTCCCTTACTGTATATATACAACTTGTTAATACGTTGGCGGACAACAACGTCTATAGACTTCTAATCTCAATTAATGTAGCTTATACATTTGACGCAGTGTCCGTCAACGTATTAACCGAATGTTTAAAAGTTGGGTCTCGAGAGCAACGCCGACCGTGGCAGAAATATTATTATTCCTAAAAGAGTAAAAAAAAAACGCAAAAGAGCTAGTTAAAGATTATAATCACATTAAAGGAGCATTTTCCAAAATTTCAGAAGACGGTGAGCAAGAATTTAAAATTCGTAGCAATGCAAATGGTTTGTATAATCGAGTTTGTACTGGAAACAGGAATATGTGCAATATTTTGGAATGAAATCTTAGAGAGGACAAACAGCACAAGTCGTATTTTCCAAAATACAAATATTGGCCTTAACTCAGGAATGGCGGCACTTAGATCACTTAAATAATTTATATTCTTTTAAGGAATATCGACTGACTCCACTGGAGTATGGAAGATCTCCAGAGACTGAAATGATAACGTCAGAGAAATTTAGGACTCCAAATGTTATGGCTATTATAGATCACTTCATTTCCTCTTTAAGTCAGAGGCTTCTGCATATGAATCCATTAATTCCAGTTTTGGAGCTTACTGAACACTGAAGCTTACCGACATTTAGAACAATGATTTAGACGAAAACTTAGGTGCCGAACTGGTACAATTTGTAGAATTTTAAATTCATTTAAAGAGGAAATCGGCTCTTCAAATATAAGTAAAGAACTTTACATGTACCGACTGCTAAAAGAAAATAATATAAATAATGCGTTTCCAAACGTTTAGGTGACACTTCGTTTATATTTAGTTCTGATGCTAACTAACTGCAGTGGAGAGAGGTCATTCTCAAAACTTAAGTTAATTAAAAATCGACTTCGGTCCACGATGGGCCAAGAGCGTTTGAATCATCTCTTTATAATGAGCATTGAACAGGATGTCTTAAAGCAACTAGACATGTACGACATAATTAAGGAATTTTCAATTAAAAAATCTCGAAAAGTACCCGGACTTTAACTATACATCTTACTATGTTTATTTTTATTATTTTACTACTACATAAATACTAGTAACAAGATACAGCTGTTGTATTAGTCCTGTCGCCAGGGGGGTACAACGGCCTTCTTAATTCAGATGGACTTACCCAAGTTTTTTTTATGTATTTTGGCCCGTAGAATACGAATTTTTTGGGTAACAGTTGATCCGGATGTCGATAAGATTGTTATAAACAAAGAAGTTGAGGAATTACATGACAGCGATTTCTCGCAAAACAAAACATTTTTTTGTATTTTTTGGGTCATTCTAACCAAAAAATGTTCCTACAAGTTTTTTCGTAGGATGCATAGTTTTCGAGATAAACGCGGCTGAACTTTCAAAAAATCGAAAAATTATAATTTTTGAACCCGAATAACCTTTGAATAAAAAATAAAATAGCAATTCTGCTTACCAGCTTTAAAAGTTTTAGTCAAATTATACCTGTTTTGAATATTTGCATTGCTACAAATTTATTTTTTGATTGTTAAAAAAAGCTATAAACACATAGTGTTGTAATGTTAAGATGACATCTGGCAACAGTGTCTATGGACGGTTGTCAGCGGTCACGGGGCATGGCATCGCCCTTAGACGGAAGATTTTCTCTCAAGAAATTTTTTAAAAAACACAGCTTGTGAAGATAAAACCTTGTTAGAAGTAGTCCACTGTATGAGTGTTGACTCACACATTAGTGATAATCGCTTAGCTCAAATAAAGTTAGAAACAGCCAAGGACAAAAATCTTAAAACATTTCTAGACTGGTACAGTGTTGGTTTTCCTAAAAATAATACAAATATAGAGAGTCATGAACTTAAAAACCTATATAAACTAAGAGATAACATTACGGTCCAACATGGTATTCTTTATTTAGGTTTAAAAGTAATAGTCCCAAAAAGCTTAAGAAGGGAAATGCTAGACATCATACACACTGGCCATTATGGCATTAACAAATCTAAAAATAGAGCACGATCTGTACTATATTGGCCGGGCATGAGTAATGATATTGTTAAGGTGGTACAAAGTTGTTCCATTTGTGAAAAATTTAACATATCAAATTCAAAGGAACCTTTAATACCCCATCAAGTCCCAGACCTGCCCTTCAATAAAGTAGGGGTTGATTTATTTCAATTTGGCAATAAAGACTATTTAGTCCTAGTAGATTATTATAGCAGATGGCTAGAAATAAAGGAATTACTAAACAAAACTTCAGAAAGTGTAATTAGTGTTTTAAAAGAAATTTTTTCACTGTTCGGAATACCATCTGTTATGATATCTGACAATATGCCATTTAGTAGTTATAGGCTTAAGGTATTTGCTAAGGAGTGGGGGATAAATATAATAACATCAAGTCCAATGTATCCTAAATCCAATGGGTTAGCGGAAAAGGGAGTGGGTATAGCCAAGAGACTGATGAAGAAATGTGCTGAAAATAATGAAGATGTAAACTTGGCTTTACTCGCTTATCGTAACACACCTATCACGGGTATGAATTATTCACCTTCCCAAATGCTAATGTCACGTGTGTTGCGCGATAAATTACCATGTAACACAAAGCTTCTAAAGCCTAAACTTTGTACAAATGTCAGTAAGCAAATACTAGCGTCTAAAGCTAATTCTAAACTAAGTTATGATCAGACTGCAATTTCTAGAAAAAAATTTGAAACAGGCAACAATGTCTTAGATCAAGACGGTAGATCTAAGTTATGGTCGCCTGCCAAAATTGTTCAACCTTGTCAGGTTCCTAGGTCTTATGTAATACAAAAGTCTGATGGTCGGTTTTTGAGAAGAAACACTTTTCAGTTAAGAAAATCGCACAATGATGTTGTAGTTAATCCTAAGTGTGATGTTCCTCTTTTAGAAGGTATACCCAGGCCAAGTTTGCCTGTTAGTAACATTCACAATAATATTGCTAAGACTGTTCAACCTAGCAATAATGAAACAGGATCTCCTCCTACAAATAAGTTTGGACGAACTATTAGAAAACCTGCCTATCTGAAGGACTATTGCACTTAAATTAAGTATTATATTTTTAGTTTTATATGTTTCTATATTTTTGGAAAAAGGGAGATGTTGTAATGTTAAGATGACATCTGGCAACAGTGTCTATGGACGGTTGTCAGCGGTCACGGGGCATGGCATCGCCCTTGGACGGAAGGGGGGGTTTTCGATGTTCGAGGTGGAACAACAACAATGTTTATAACCTTGCTTATTCAATAAAGTTCTTTATTAACAATCTGGTAATCACTAATTACTACACATAGTGTTTCCCGTGCCTAATACATGCGTTTTAATGCATGCTACGTAGAAATAGCCCCGCTTGCACTCTTATCTCCTCTACCTACTCGTTTGATTTTAAATGAGAAATCATTGAAAACATCACTCAAGCACTAGGTGTTTATAGCTTTGTTTTAACAATAAAATAATAAATTTTTAGCAATACAAATAATTAAAACCGATATAATTTGACTTGAACTTTCAAATGCGGTAAGCAGAATTGCTATTTTATTTTTTAATCAAAAGTTATTCGGGTTCAAAAATTGCAATTTTTCGATTTTTTGAAAGTTCAACCCCGTTTATCTCGAAAACTATGCATCCTACGAAAAAAATTGTAGGAACATTTTTTGGTTAGAATGGAACAAAAAATACAAAAAAATGTTTTGTTTTGCGAGAAATCGCTGTTATGTGATTCCTCAACTTCTTGGTTTATAACAATCTTATCGACATCCGGATCAGCTGTTACCCAAAAAATTCGTGTTCTACAAGTCAAAATACATAAAAAAAACTTGGGTAAGTCCATCTGAATACAGGAGGCCGTTGTACCCCCCCTGGCGACAGGACTATATTTTTTATTATTTAAAAATATATTTATAAAAGTAAAAAAAATATATTTATTTCTAAAAGAAAAAACCCTGTAGTTGGCTCTTGCCTGCAAAGGGAAAATAGTATATGTGAAAAAAGTGAGTTTTGAGATAAATGACTTTTTGTTCTTTTACTGTGCCGTTTTGTCATTTATAAAGTTAGACAAATGAAATTTGGAATATACGAAATAGTTAATTTCATTAAAACAGGAACACAAATAAGTTACATTTGAAATAAAATAGTAAATAATATCTAAATATTAGTTTATTGCATGTATTATAATTATTTTAAGGCCATATTAAAATATCTACACGCGTGCGGAAAAATAAAACGCGTGCGGAAAAGTGAAACTTTCTAAACTAAAATGCGTGCGCGAAAGTAGACATTTTTGCACGCTCGTAGAAAAAGTATGTTATTATAATAATTATTACAACAGCAAATAGGTCTAGTTTTTTCAAATGTGCTGGTAAAGTGACATATACGGTTTTACCATTTTTCCAGTATACCTAAAGAGTATATAAAATACTTTATACGTATATACCGTAGGAGGAGATAAAAATTCCCATTGGTCATACTATGGTAAAAGAGTATATGAAATGTTATACTATTTTACCAATGGAATTGGTACTCCGTTTTTATGAAATATGTTACCGTATAACAGCATATACCACATATATCCTGTTTTATCAGTCGAGTTTCTAAAAATAGATATAACATAATACCAGGGATAAGAAGTGTAAGAGGATGTATACTATTCTGTCTTTGTACAGTTTGCGAAATATACTGTTTTACCCTAGCAGAGACGCAAGTACACATACTTATATACTGTTTTACCAGTGTCATATTTTTAAAACTAAATGAGATAGAAATACAGCCGCTGTATACCATAGTAATAAAATTTTTGAATGGTAGAAGGTAGGGCCCCACACCAATTCTGCCCAGGGGCCCCCACTGCCTTAAATCCGGCTCTGGTATTACCATCGATATTTCGAGGGTTTTCGTCTCCGCTGTTTCGAGCAATCTTTTTGTCCTCTCTGTGTCACATCGTGTTTCTGCTGCATATGTAATTATTGGTCTTATGACTGTTTTCCGATATTTTTATTTCTCCATATTGTATCATTCAGACAACGGATTCTGTTTACTCTATTCACTTGATCTTCCACTTCTGTTTCTAGCTTTCCGTAGCTCGATAGTGTAATGGCTAGATATTTAAACTTCATCACTTGTTCTATTATCTGACACTTCTGCTCTAATTTACATCTTAATGGATTTTATTGGATTGGATTGGTAGACAATGACCTCATAAAATATGTAGAGAATAGCTATGATATGACTTAGGTATACGGAATCGTTATGAAAGTATTCTTAATTTTTACGGATAATTCATTTATTTATTAAGCATTACAATCCCTAAGGATTATAGCTAAATGCATGGCGTTTAAAATTCTATTCTTGATTGGGGTGAATTACTCCTCTATGTCATTTATAGCTTGCTGTGGGTCTTTGCTGCGAACTGTCGTCACTCTTTTTCATTTCTTCCTATCCTTGCACTGAAATTTACAGTCTTTAATATTAATTGCTCTTATATCTTCTTCTACATCATACAGCCATCTTCTGAAATTCCTTGGCCGTCTCTGTATGCGTCCCATACATTCTAAGCGAAGAGATTTTACGTACATGACAATATTTTCTCCCTTTTAACTCTTCTTCAATTTCGGCATTTAATTTCATTCTTCGTTTTCCCTCTCTTGTTACCTTGGGACCCCCTATCATTCTCACTATTTTTCTTTCAAGTTTCAGGAGGCCATCTTCTTGTTTTTTGTTAATCGTCGTTGTTTCTATCCCATATGTAACAACAGGTCTTATTAACTTCTTATAGAGGTTTATCTTTGTTCTCTTACTTAGAGTATTGCTTCTCAGTAGATTTATATTCATTCCATATATTTTTTTTGCATTTCAGAATTTTTTCCTCTGTTTTATCTTTTCCTGTTTTTCCTATTGTTACTCCCAAGTATCTAAAGGTGGATCTTCTTCTTCAACCTATGTTCGTCCACTGCTGGACATAGGTCTCTTTCATTCCGTTCTCTCTTGGTCTCCAGCTTGTTAAACTCTGTGTCCATTTTCGGAATTATCTTGGGCAACATGCCCGATCCATTGCCACTTGAACCTTGCTATCCGTTCTGCGACATCAGTATTCTTTTTTATTTCACAAATGTCGATATTGTCGATACTGTCGATACTAATAGTCGGAGAGATAGAAGCGGATTTAGTGCGTGATAAGTAATATGGAAAAACTATACGGGGATATGTTGAATTAGTTGTGTACATGACTTTCCCCAACGGCCGGAAACCAGAGTGGGGGACGAGGGTAGTTATAAGGGGTCTAAGTCGCGGTTTTTATTATTTTTTTTTGTGACTCTCATGATCGAGATAGTGCACCAAAATTTGGGAATAAGTAGGTCATGACGTAACTAACTCTTCTAAACTAAATCTCTAGGGAGCGAACGCTGCGTGGCCGACAAAGGGGTGGGGGTAGGGGTGAATATAAAAAATATAAGGGGTTTTTGTGACGTTCGTGACTGAGATAGTGCACCAAAATTTGGGAATAAGTAGACCATGACATAACTAAGTAAAATCCCCAGAGCCGGAAACGAGACTGGGGGACGAGGGTAGTTATAAGGGGTCAAAGTCGCGGTTTTTATTATTTTTTTGTGACGCTCATGATCGAGATAGTGCACCAATATTTGGGAATAAGTAGATTATGACGTAACTAAGTAAAATCCCCAGGGGTGGAACGCTGCGTGGCCGACAAAGTGGTGGGGTAGGGGTGAATATAAAAATTATAAGGGATTTTTTGTGACGTTCGTGATCGAGATACTGAACCAAAATTTGGGAATAAGTAGATCATGACGTAACTAAGCAAAATCTCCAGGGGCGGAAATCAGAGTTGGGGATGAGGGTAGTTCTAAGGGGTCAAAGTCGCAGTTTATATTATTTTTTGTGTGACGTAGCACAACATTTGTCCCCGACGCAGCGTTCCGCCCCTGGAGATTTTACTTAGTAATGTCATGATATACTTATTCCCAAATTTTGGTGCACTATCTCGATCAAGAACGGCAAAAAAACCCCTTATATTTTTATACTCATCCCTGAGTACCCCAAGCAGCGTTCCGCCCCTGGAGATTTTACTTAATTAGTTACGTCATGAGCGTTACAAAAAAAATAATAAAAACCGCGAGTTTGACCCCTTACAACTACACTCGTCCCCACTCTGGTTTCCGGCTCTGAGGATTTTACTTAGTTATGTCATGGTCTCCTTATTCTCAAATTTTGGTGCACTATCTCGATCATGAGCGTCACAAAAAAAGTAATAAAAACCGCGACTTTGACCCCTTATAACTACCCTCGTCCCCCACTCTGGTTTCCGGCTCTGGGGAAAGTCATGTACACAACTAATTCAACATACCCCCTTATAGTTTTTCGATATTACTTATCACGCACAAAATCCGCTCCCAGCTCTTATACCTATAAAGGTGGATACTGTTTCAAATTTATGATTCTGTGTTATATGAGATATTTCCCAGTTGTGTCGGCCTTCCCTATCGTCATGTATTTTGTTTTGTGCTGGTTTACCTCTAGCTCTATTATCTGTGCTTCAGTATCTAATTTTTCAATTGCTTCTACAAGTGTCGTCTTCGTCTTTGATGACTAGATCAGCGGTTCTCAACCACCGTGTCGCGACACACTGGTGTGCCGGAAGAACCTATCAGGTGTGTCGCGAGATTTACGAATACGATATTTTTATTTGTATTTTTTTACTTGTTATAATACACCAATAATGCATATTGTTCTTGTTAGGTTCTTACGAAATAAAAAATAATATGCTTAGTATATTCATCTGTACTTACTTACTAGGCTATTGATTATGTTCAAAATAAGAGAGCTAAAAGCAACTACAACATTAACGGGATTTTATTGTCTCATATAGTCATTTAAATGGGTGCGTTTTTGAAAAATGGATGAATTAGTCCTTAGACACAGGGTGAATTAGGGTGAGTGCTATGCACTTTTTAAAGACTTCTACAGGAAAATTGTTCCAGATTAAATTTGCTATCGAAATATTACATTTTAAAGTCAAAATATTTTTATTTACAAAAATATATTCAAAAGAAAAGCAAAAAACAACACGAAAGAAAGCAATTTTGTTTTTTGCCCCATAACTTTTTTTTACGGGGATATATGTATAGACATTGCTTCAGAAGAAATTAACTTACATTCTTTCTCTTTAAAATTACGTTTAGTAGAAGTCTCTAGGATTTATATTTTCCGAAATAGGATTTTTCAAAATGCGCCGCTCACAGCATTTTGGACCATTTTCCCCATTATTTCGCAAACATTGTTCTGTAACTTTTTTTTACGCATTTCTAGGTATATGCAATAGTACATTTATTAGAAATAGGAGTCAATTACCTTTAAAATGGTATATTGTATAAGGTTGCTTGACTATTTTGAAGCAAGTTCTGCTTTTTCAAGGTTTCATACTTTTAATGATTTTTGATATTTTTTATGATTATTTTTTAAATTTCTCAATTTGACTTTTTTTCTTGTACATATAGGGTTATACATTGTATAAAAGAAAACAGCATATTTTCTTTACTTTAAAATGGTGTATTCCAAAAAAATCTAGGACTATTTTTAAACAAGATATCCGCAGGATATCCAAGTATATCCGTAATTTGGAAAAAAATTTAAAATTTTTTATTTTTTTTTTTTCAACTAGAAGAATATAATTGCATATTATATAATTTTTAATTGCAAATAATTTTTCTTAATAATAGTTTTCGATATTGTGACATATAAAGGTACTTTACTCCTGAGCAAATTAATATTTTTTAACATACCTCGTACACTGTTAATAAAATTTTATATCTGATGATCGCATTTTAGGTTTCAGACTAGGCACAGCATTTTATAAAGAATAACTTTTTTTCATAAAATTAATACTAAAAAAGTTTTCCATATGGTTCCAACTATTGCATGTGTATATGTCACACTTTGAAAAAGCATATCTTGTTTAAAAATAGTCCTAGAATTTTTTTACAGTACACCATTTTAAAGTAAAGAAAATGAGCTTTCCTTTTTATTACACAATACATATACCCAAATATACAATAAAAAAAGTTTTAATGAGAAATTTAAAAATAATCGTAAAATATATCAAAAATCATTAAAAGTATAAAATTTTGAAAAACCACATCTTGCTTAAATATAGCCATACGGACTTCTACGATAGAACATTTTAAATTGACTTCTCTTTCTACTAAATGTACCATTGCGTATACCTAGAAATGCGTAGAAAAAAGTTACAGAACAATGTTTGCGAAGTAACAAGGAAAATATCCCAAAATCGCTGTGAGTGGCGAAATTTGAAAAATCACATTTTGAAATTGTAAATCACAGGGACTTCTACTGAACGCCGTTTGAAAGAAGAAGGATGGAAGTTTTTTTTCTGTGACGCAATGCCTACTATACCTATATCCCCGTGGAAAAAAGTTATGGGACAAAAAACAAAATTTTTATCTTTCATGTTTTTTTTCTTGCTTTTCTTTTGGATATATTTTTGTAAAAAACATGTTCTTGACTTTAAAATGTGATATTTCGATAGTAAATTTAACCTGGTATAATTTTCCTATAGACGTGTTTGCACTAAATGTGCATAGAACTCACCATAATTCGCCCTGTGCCTAGGGACTAATTCACCTCTTTCTCAAAAACGCACCAATTTAAATGGTAGCACTCCGCGGTTTTTTCAAATATAGATTCCATTGACTATATGAAACCATAAAACCCTGTTAACGTTGTAGTTCCTTTATAAAATACATAATCAATAACCTATACCACTAGCAAAATTTGTACATATAAGGGTGTCGCGAATCTGTAAGGAGTACGTTAGTGCGTCGCTGAGTAAAAAAGGTTGAGAACCGCTGGACTAGATCATGTGCATATGATATGACTTAAAGACGGATAATTAGAAAATATAATTAAATGGGTGAAACGAGACAAACTCAGACGGAAATATGGACGGAATACTGTCGATCCCTATTTGCTAAAGGTGACGATAATGAACCACTAACACCAGAATAATAACAAACGAGAGGTAAAGGAAGCATTTTGGAAATTAAAAATAGATAATCACTAGGGAGCGGATTTTATGCTAAATGCATATTGCTTGCATATTTCGCATATTTGAGAACTTTACCAAAGTTTGCATATTTTTAAAGAAATGTGCATATTATGTGTCTTTTAAAAACATTTTTGTCCAAACGAAAAATTTCTAAAAATTTTTAATTCGTCACAAAATATTCCCCCGCACATCCTGTCATATCTTTTCGAAAACTACCTAAAATCGGCTCAATAACTACTTTTTCGGTTTTTTTTAGAAAATACCCGAACTTTACCCACAAAGTGCGTATAGTACGCCGTCATAAAATTATTGTAGGATGTTAAATACTCTATTGTTAAGAGAGTATTTACACCTCTAAACATCGTTTTACGATTCATCTTTAGTCTCTCAATGCGAATGTTTAGTTTTTGTGTAAAATTACTTCTGTTTGTGAATAGTGCAATATACCGAAAAATCCTAGCTTGGTTTATTCCCGGATCAGAACCTATCCCCAGCTTCTTAAACCAATGAAAAAGTATTCTACAAAAGATGTAGGAAAATGGTGAGTTTAAGATTGTTTCGTCATCTTTTTCTTTAATAAATAATATTTGGCTGCTTCCTCAATATTTTAAGTTTAAACAGTTTGAAAAAGTATGTGTTATTGTCGTAGATAACATCTTAGCGAAAATTTTTGGTTACAAAAAACGTCGGGACAGAACTACATAAGTCAAAATGCAAGAAGATGAGCGAGTCGAAAGTTGATCATTGATCAGTTATACTTTGACAGTAGACAATTGTTGATGACGTCATCCAATGAGCAATATAAATTTAATTCGCATTTATCCGAGGTGATGATTTGTGAAAAATACAATTGAAAAAATTGGAAAATCCTATGTTTAAAAGTTTTTTGGAAATATATTCAAAGAAAAGTGTTCCCGATAAAAGTACATTGGGAAAAAATTACGTACCTCTTTACAACAATACCATAAAAAAATCAAGAAGATAGTGGAAAATCGATACATTCATTTTATTTTAGATAAATATGTGGTTTCTCACAAAGCGCATTTTTTGAAATTATTGTGCATATCTTACGCATATTTCGTAATTTTTTACTGCATATATATGCGCATATTTCATCAAAATTGCTTGCATATAAATCCGCTCCCTAATAATCACAAATCAACAGAGTTAGAAATGATGCGGTCCTCAGAAAAATGAAGAGGAACGGAGAGGTGCTGTCAAATCTTGATACTTCGTTTCAATACTTTGCACACATTATGCGAAATGAATCTAAATATGCCCTTCTACAAACCATCCTGCAAAAAAAATATTGGAAAAGCGCGGTCCAGGAAGAAGAAGAACATACTAGTTAAAGACCCTCAGAACCTAGTTCAACATGACATCTTCGTAGCTTTTTCTAGCTGCTACAGATAAGATAAAGATTACCATAATAATCGCCAACATTCGTTACGGATGGGTACATCAAGAGGAAAAACATCACAGATATTAACTTTTTATTTTATTAAGATTTTTGATTGTATGACATATATTGAGTAGCGTATACTGTGAGAAAGAACGATATTATATTAATTTTTCTATATTCTAAGGTTAAGAAACTATTCGAAATACATAAAAATATGAAACACAGTTACGTAAATTTTAACTATTTAGAATGGGAAATAAGCCACAATATTATTAAAAAATGATTTTTATTAACGTTTCGACGCCCAAATCGGGTGCCGTTGTCAAAATACAAAATACTATTAATATAAACAAAAATGTTGTTGCTTAGTAAAAAAAATTCTTCTAATAATTTATTTAATTTGACTCATTTATATCGGCAACTCAGATACATATGATACATTTTAAAGTAGAAGACTTTAAAATGATATTGCCAATATTTATGAGTTGCGTTCCTGGGACGACTTTACTGAAAGATAGTTCATTCGATTACATGAAATCAACCCCAACTCAAGAATATCCGTCACAAAAAATCATAGCATGTGATCTGTCTTTAAAAAGACAACCACATGCAACATATTGATTATAATAATAATATAATAACAATTGCCGATATAAATGAGTCAAATTAAATAAATTATTAGAAGAATTTTTTTTACTAAGCAACAACATTTTTGTTTATATTAATAGTATTTTGTATTTTGACAACGGCACCCGATTTGGGCGTCGAAACGTTAATAAAAATCATTTTTTAATAATATTGTGGCTTATTTCCCATTCTAAATAGTTAAAATTGTAAAAATGCCACAAGAAAATAGCTTCAGAACAACATACAGTTACGTAAAATATTATGTAGCTCATCATTTTAGTTACAGTTATAAAAATCAATAATAAAAATAATTGTAACCGTAAAATCCATAAATCAAAACTCATTAACTAATGAAAACATTATGCTAATTCGATTTCTTCGTGTTAAACTGTTTCTCTGTGGGAATTTATTGTGCAATAAAACAAACAAAAATTACATATGTGCTAATATTATATCATAATTCAGTTTATGGAATTGGCATTGGTTGAGATATTAATTTGATTAAGATTTAGAATGTATTCTGCAAAAAACAAACTGCTGAAATTTAAATTTTAATTTAATCTTTAATCATTTAAATAATAGCAGAAAATTGTAAATGAAGGGAAACTAATAAAGAAAACATAGCAGCTGTAATAGAACTAACAATGAGAACAAATTATAATTTGATTAAACAAAGCTAGCTTTTTGTCTATGGCCTACCCCTTTTTATATACTACATTTCTACATAATGTTATTTTATTAACCCCTCTATGTATTGACTTCTCTTTACGTAGTTAGGTGTTATTTTTTTAAATACGTTTTTATATTTTAGAAAAATGAATATTACCTCATATTAAAACGATAACGTTATTTATTCTTCTTCTTCTTGTGCCACTCCTATCGGAGATTGGAAATCATCAAGGCTACCCTGACTTTGTTTACAGCTGACCTAAAAAGTTCATTAGTGGTGCAGCCAAACCACTCTCTCAAATTCCGCATCCACGACATTCTTCTACGGCCTGGATTCCGTTTTCCTTCTATTTTTCCTTGCATTATATTTTGAAGTAATGCGTATTTATGACCTCTCATCAGGTGACCCAAATACTCGAGTTTTCTTCGTTTTATCGTTAATAAAATTTCTGCGTCTCTTCCTATCCTTCGTATTACTTCAAGATTTGTGATTCTTTCAACCCAACTTATCTTCAGCATTCGACGGTAGCACCACATCTCGAAACTTTCAATATTTTTTATGTTGTTCTGTTTGAGAGTCCAGGCCTCTACACGTATAATAGCGTGTTAAATACGTAGCCACTTAGCATTCTTAATCGTAGAGGGATGCTTATATCTCTGTTGCAGAAGAATTTTCTCATCTTTATGAAGGTGGCCCTGGCAATTTCGATACGTCTTTTTATTTTATTGTTTTGGTCTCCAGTTTCGTTTATTAAAGTTCCCAAGTATTTATAACTTGATACTTTTTCAATTTGAATGCCGTTTATACTAATATGTGCTGGTTGTGTCATGATTTTACTGAAGACCATATACTTGGTTTTTTTGATATTAATGTTTATGCCATAATTGTTGCAAGCAATATTTATGTTTGTAAGTAATCGTTGTAATTATTCTACTGTTCTTGCAACTAGTACAGTGTCGTCTGCGTATCGAATATTATTTACAACCTCTCCATTGATTACGATTCCTTCATTTGCTTGCAAAAGGGCTTCCTGACAGATGCTTTCACTATATACATTAAATAGCAGTGGTGACAAAATGCATCCCTGTCTTACTCCTCTATGTATTTCTATTGCTTTTGATATCTCGTTTTCTATTTTGATGTTAGCTTTCTGATTCCAATATAAGTTGATAATTATTCGCAGATCTTTATTATCTATGTCTTTTCTTTCAAGAATGTCTCTTAGCCTATCGTGGCGTACTCTGTCAAACGCTTTTTCAAAATCGATAAATCATGCATGTACTTCTTGATTAACGTCTAGGCATCTTTGTGTAAGAACATTCAAACCGAAGAGAGCTTCTCGAGTACTTAGTCCTTTTCTGAACCCCATCTGTGTATTACTAATATCTGACTCCAACTTTTGATAAACTCGGTTGTGGATGATTTTTAGAAATGTCTTTAGTAGATGGCTCATTAAAGATATTGTTCGATGTTCTGAACATTCTTTTGCATTGGATTTCTTTGGCAGTGTAACGAATGTAGACAGCAGCCACTCTTGAGGTATAATACCAGTATTGTATACTGTGTTAAATAAGTGCAATATTATACCTATTGATTCATCATTCAAGAGCTTTAGTAATTCAGTAGGAACCTCATCGGGTCCATTTGCCTTTCCAGTTTTGGAATTTCTAAGTGCCATTTCTACTTCACATTTTAGGATTTCAGGTCCCGTTTCACTATTTACCTTGTCAATGTTATTTCTGTTGTCCTCAAACAATTCTCTTATGTATTCACTCCATCTATTAATTTTTTCTGTTAAGTCTATAATAATATTTCCGTCTTTGTCCTTAAGCAAACTTATTTGATGTCTTCTTTGGGTTCCTGTAAGTTCTTTTACTTTTTTATGTATATTGAATGTGTCATACTCTCTTTCATAGTCTTCCATTTCTACACATTGTTCTTTAATCCATGATTCTTTGGCCTTCTTTATTATTTGCTTTATGTTCTTATCAACCTCTCTGTATTTTTCTGAATTATTCTTCAATTTGCGTCTTTCGTCCATTAGTTCTAGTATGTCTGGTGTCATTCACACCTTATGTTTCTTTGGAGATTTGGTTAGGTGTTTCTTTCCCGTAGTTCTTATTATAGTGTTTATATACTTCAGTTTTTCATCTATGTTGTCTGTTCTGCGGATTTGGTTTTCTGCTACACTGAGGCCGGTGTTGATTTCTTTGCGCACTGTTTGTCGTCGGTGTTCACTTTTAATCTGACTTAAGTCTAACGCTGGGATGATGGTTTTTCTCATTTTCTTTGGTCTAGCTTCTAACACAGATACTACTGGATTATGATCCGAACCGATATCAGTTCCAGGGTTATTTATTACCATACAATAATTACCGAAGTAATTAGAGTATTTTGATAGTTTAACCGACTTTGTAGTATTAACATTAATAATGTTTTAATTTTTTTAAGCCAAATAAAAAAAATAATGTTTTAGACTATTTACTACAAATGAAATAGAAGAAATTAGGAAGATAACTTTATACGATATAATTATTAACAGTACTAGTATTCATGAAAATGCCATACAAAAGAACGTTTTCTTCTGGAAAGAAGGTGATCCCTGTCCCCAACCAATGCAGCTCAACACGTCCCAGATGGAGCCTTGTAAAGTCATCACAGGTTACGACTATTTTGAAGTAAGTATTATCTAGTTAGATGCTTTTCAATATTTTATTGGAATATAAATGATTAGGTACATAAGCAAGTAAACAGTTGTAGCTTTCGTATTTTTAATATTATTCTAAAGCTATTTTCTTGTGGCATCTTAATGCAATTTACTGTTGTTGTTGGGAATAAGCCACAATTTTCCTTCACAATTAAGTTTATTTGACCAATTTGACGTTTTGATTTCCATTTTGGAAATCGTTCTCAAAATACAAAACATTTTGTTTTGGTTAGTTGGTAACTAACTTCTTCTAAATTCTTCTGAAAAGCTACATGCAATGGTGACCGTGCAATTCACCTGTTAGTGAGCCCATAGTACATTATGAGGAAAAAACCAGGAAAAAACCTCATGATACTCTCCCGACACGAAATGAAACAACCTCATGATAGTTTACTCTGAATATTAACACTAAACTTTGATTTTAAAAATAATTTAGTTTTAATATAAAAGAGGAAAACAAAAGGTCAAATAAATTTAGTTTCAATATAAAATTATGGCTTAATCCCGACAAAAATAGCGGTTTCTTATTTTTGAATATTTTATTTTAATCATTTATTTCTTTTTCGGAAACTATTGCAGAAATAAATTGTTTCGTGGCATAAAACTTCAATAATAAATTATTAGCAATTAGAAGAAAAAGACTAAGTTTTCAATCTCATAGTACCTATATAAAACAACATTAAGAATGTTGCTCTACATCCTACCAAATTAAAAACAATGGGAACCTTCTCTGGTTACACCTCCGAGGGTTCTAAAATATGCAAGCCATAACGGATGCTGAGACTAAGGAAGATGAGGGAATTTTACAATTTATAATTCACGTCTCATCTGCTCAGCGCGGTAAAGTTCCTGCGAGAATGGTTCCCTTCGTACTCCAATCAGAGTAAACATGTAAATAAAAAATGAATAACCATTTTCAATTTCGTTGCAACACGAAACTACACCCGCGCCATATTCTAGTCCAATCCGAGAGTGCTGGAAGCACCTCTACCGGTTTCGAAACTTATTAGTCTCTCATCAGGAGGCACATATGCTGCTCTGTCTGATCCAACCAGGACAAACCCCGGCGTGCAGCCACGAATTGCAACGAACGAAATGGCATGGATGCCCTAGCGACAACTGCTAGCAAAACACTAAGTTTTCAATCTCATAGCATATAAAACAACATTAAAAATGTTGCTCTACATCCTACCAGATTGAAAACAATGGGAACCTTCTCTGGTTACACCTCCGAGGCTTCTGAAATTTGCAAGCCATAACGGATGCTGAGACTAAGGAAGGTGAGGGAATTTTACAATTTATAATTCACGTCCCATCTGCTCAGCGCGGTACAGTTCCAGCGAGAATGGTTCCCTTCGTACTCCAATGCCGCTAGGGCATCCATGCCATTTCGTTCGTTGCAATTCATGGCTGCACGTCGGGGTTTGTCCTGGTTGGGTCAGAGAGAGCAACATATGTGCCTCCTGATGAGAGACTAATAAGTTTCGAAACCGGTAGAGGTGCTTACAGCACTCTCTGATTGAACTAGAATATGGCGCGGGTGTAGTTTCGTGTTGCAACGAAATTGAAAATGGTTATTCATTTTTGATTTATTAAAAATTAATTTATTCTGGTTGAATTCTTTAGTTTCATTGTTGTTTCAGAGAAGCGTTTTGTGCTAGGGATGATGTGGTAGTTTCTGGGGATTGGCCAATGTACCAATCAACAACAGTTAATTAGCAATAAAATATGCCGCCAATATAGACCCTGTACCCCCTTTCCTTGTCAGATATAGCTATGGTGCTGCTAGCTTTCCTGTAAAGTTATAGCAATACCCATTGTTTCTCTGCAATTCATTCCCTGTGGTTGCATTTCCTAATTTCATCATTTTTTAGTTGGTGAATTTTGCTCTAGGGGATGATGGAGTAGTTTATGGGGATTGGTCAATGTACCCTGATTGGTCAATCAGCACTACTTAATTACCAATAAAACATGCCGCCAAGATGGGCACCGTACCCCTTTTCCTTGCCGAGATGGCGCTGCTAGCTTTACAATAAAGTTAGCAACCCATTTTTTCTCGGAAACGGCTACAGAGGCTACAGGAATAATTTTCATCTTTCCGTAACAAATTAGCAATAAATTATCAACTAATTCCCTGCGGTTGAATTTTCTAGTTTCATCATTTTTTCGGGGGTGAATTTTGCGCTAGGGGATGATGGGGTAGTTTATGGGGATTGGTCAACGTACCAATCAGCAGCATTTAATTAAGATGGGCTCTGTACCCCTTTTCCTATGGTACTGTTAGGTTTACACTAAAGTTAGCAACTCCTATTTTTTCTCGGAAACGGATACAGCAATAATTTTTTTTCCGTAACAAATTAGCAACTAATTCACTGTGGTTGAATTTTCTAGTTTGATCATTTTATCGCGGGTGAATTTTGCTCTAGAGTATGATGGGGTGGTTTATGGGGATTGGTCAAGGTACCAATCATCAGGACTTAATTACCAATCAAATATGCCTCCAAGACGGGCCCTGTACCCCTATTCCTTGTCAAAATATAGCTATGGCGCTGTTAGCTTCACAATAAAGTTAGCAACACCAATTTTTTCTCGGAAACGGCTACAGCAATAAATATTTCCTTTCCATAATAAATTAGCAATAAATTATAATCCCGGCCTGAATTTGGCCCTATAAAATGGTGCTGCTAACTTTACCGACATACTTATTCTATACTATACATACCGCTAACTTATTTATCTTAATCTTCGGATGACCAAGGGGGGTAAATTTGGACCCCAGCGTATGTGTTTCTTTAATAAATTTAAAAGTATTTTCAATTTTAAACTCATTATTTTTTTATTTCACTTTAATATCATGCTAGATATCCTCATATTTTGAAATAAAAAAAAATCCCTATATTTTACGAATAAAAAATATATTCTGAAGTTGATGTTTAGTAAAATACCGTCTATTATGTGGAATTTCAAGTAGTTTTTACACTGCGCGTTATCAAAATTTATTTTTAGACTGTGGTGCCTGTTATGTACGAATCATGACATTCCTGTCTGCTACAGTTAGTCATTATTATTATTTCCTGGCGTATATTATTATAGTTTCTTAGTATTTTGTATACATATAAGATATGGCCCGCAAATATCTTACTGAGGCTGAGTTACAGGAAATTGTTAACTGCTAGCGATTTTTATGATGGTATATAAGATGAAATAGTATCAGAAAACGAGGATGTATTGTTAGATAAAGATTTAAATGCTGAAAACATTCATTCCAGGTCATTTTTGACCTAGGGTCATTTTTTACCCCCGTTGGTCATCCGTGTAACAAAAAAAGTTGGTCATCGGAAGGTTAAGATTCTAATTGTTTTTAGGGAAATGAGTTGGTGTACATCTATGCCTGCGTGTTCCTCGGCTTTGTCCCCATCGTCTGTGCTGGCGCAGGATACGGAGTGGTGAAGCTTCAGAACAGGAAGCGAAGACGTCTAAAGATAAAACAAGAAGAGCTTCGGAACGGCGATGTGAAGTTACCGGTAGATACGATGATAGTAACGGAATGGTTACACGCCAACCACAAACGAGTGGTCAAAGTCAGATTCGGACCGGATGCTGCTATACACGTCTTGGAAAGAAAGGGAGAGAAGTTAAGAACGATTAATTTGAAGAATGTAGATAATATTGTTTTGGAAGAGTCGTTAAATGTTACTTCGAATAAAAAACCAATAGTTTTAATACACGTACCGAGGGATTATGACCTGGTGTTGGAGTTGGAGTCCGTAGCTTCGAAGAAGAAGTTTATGAACAAACTAGAGCATTTTCTTAATTCCAATAAGAAAACTCTGTTTTGTACTCAGGTAAATGTAGTAAAATACTTAAGTTCAATTTGGAACTTTCATTCTATACCGGGTGTCCACTTATATTTTCCCCCATTTTAACTGCCTATAACTTCTAAACGGATCAAGATAGAAATATGAGGTTTTCGCTTAAACGTTTTATTTTAGTAAAATAAAACTGAATGGATTGAATTTCTTATATCGCTTTCAAATACGAAAAAAATGGCGGATTTTTGAAAAAAACGTTGTTGACTTTTTTTAATGGAACACCCAGTATATTTTTTTTAAATAAAGAAAGATCATTCACCTATCCAGCAATATAAAGTTTTTCAAAATCTGTTGTCAAATCACTGAGTAATTAATTTTTAAAATGAGAGGTGCAACGTGGATATCACATAATAACATAACTAAGCAAATTGATATTATGTTATGTGATTTCCACATTGCATCTCTCATTTTAAAAATTAATTGCTCACTCATTCGACAACCGAATTTAAAATTTTTTATATCGCTGGATAGGTAAGACCGTTTTTTGAAGTTACAAAAAAATATACTGGGTGTTTTAATAAAAAAAATTCAGCAACGTTTTTTTTTCAAAAGTCAGTCATTTTTTATTTAAAAGCGATATAAAAAATGGCCATTTACAAAAACGGTCATTTACCTATCCAGCGATAATTTTTTTTAAAAATCGGTTGTCAAATGAATGAGCAATTCATTTTTAAAATGAGAGATGCAATGTGGAAATCACATAACATAATATCAATTTGCTCAGTTATGTTATTTAGGTATGTGATATCCACGTTGCACCTCTCATTTTAAAAATTAATTACTCAGTGATTTGCCAATCGATTTTAAAAAACTGTATATCGCTGGATAGGTGAATGGCCTTTCTTTCAATTTACAAAAAATATACTGGGTGTTCCTTTAAAAAAAAGTCAATAATGTTTTTTTCAAAAATCCACCATTTTTGTCGTATTTGAAAGCGATATAAAAAAGTCAGTCCATTCAGACAAAACTTTTACTAAAATAAAACATTTCAGCGAAAACCGCATATTTCTATCTTCAACCGTTTAGAAGTTATAGGCAGTTAAAATGGGGGAAAATATAAGTGGACACCCGGTATAATCTAACGTATTCTACGCTTCTGCTATCCAATTGGTTGCACTTCTTCTGAGGTCGTCGGTATATCGTGTTAGATGTCTTCGCAGGCTTCGTTTGTCGGCCCATGGTCTCCACTCAAACAATTTTTTGTAAACTGCCGTATTTCATTCTTGCAATACTTATGGCCCGGTAATACCTTCAATAATATTTTCCACTCCGGATTGTCTACAAAGTTCCTCGTTTCTTAATCTATTTCTCAAGCTATCTCAAGCATTGGTCTTTCCATTTTACGTTGTATTCTCCTCAATTTTTCCGCTCATGCTTTGGTGGGAGTGAAGACTTATGCTCCGCATGTGAGAACTAAACTTTCAGAACACGCTGATTGAAAGCTTTCCTGTTAAAATTGACTGGGACATTTATTTTAGATACGACTCTTATTTTTTGAAATGCAGCTCAACCTATACTTACTATTCTGAGCAGCTCCTCTCACATGTCTGGTTTTCACGCGATAATCTTATTTCGTGGCCCAAATACACTCCACTACTTTTTCGATTTCTATCAGCTCATTGGGAACGAGATTCGACGTCATTTTTATTTTCCCATAGTTTATCTTTAAACCGACTCTGTGTTACTTACTGTTGTTGTTGTAGCGTTGATAGATAAATATACCTGGTATACATATTTATCAATCAACGGTTGTAGTATAACTCTTTTTTTTTTTTTGTTTTATGATATAGACCTGTGTGTCAATTAGCCAGTCACAACTTTTTTGTTTTCTATTCATACATAAAGCAGGCAATAAGGTTTTTAGAGTTCCATAGCAAACTCTTCCACAGCTCTCTATTTAGTTCAAAAGCTGCAGCTGGCCGCTATGGACTATCCTAGTTGCTCACCACATTTTTCCATTATACATCTTCTTCTTCTTCTTCTTTCATATGTACATTACATAATATATCAAATTATCAGGATTAATAAGTTTAGAGGTTAATTTTAGTTTCACAGATAAATTTCATTAAACAATCATATATATTTTTGCTGTTCAAAGACAATAGATAGGATATATTGAAAGGTGGAAAAACATTGGAATCTCGTAAGTCGTCTGGTATCAGAACAATATTATCGGCATATCGAAGATGATTTAACTTCCTCCTTCTCCTTTGGAAGTGCCTTCTCTATTGAGGTTGTCGGTCAATATGGCAAACTTCTCTCTGTTCTGGGATTGATGAATTAAGTCATTACCTGTCGTGTGGGTCCAATCTCTGATGTTTCTGAGCCAGGATTTTTTCTTTCTTCGTATACCCCTTTTGCCTTCGATTTTGCCTTCTAATATTACCTAAAGCCTTACATCTTTCTAATAATTTTTCTAAATTCACATTGTTTTAATGTTCAGGTCTCACAGCCATATAGTAATAGAGACCACACATAACACTTTAGTGTTCTTAATCTTATTGTGACTGATAGATTGGGGTTACAGAGCATTTTACGCATATTCATGAAACCAGACCTTGGTATTTCAATCTGTCTTCTAATTTCTTTTGAGTGGTCTAGCCGACTATTTAGCTCTCTGCCTAGGTACATGAAGCTTTGGGAACTCTGAAGGGTGATACCATTTCGGTCCATCGATATTAACACCCTTTGAGTCCCACTTTTATTATTTAAATGTATCATAAATAGTTAAATCGATAAAGTAACTATCTACCAATTTTTATCTTCTTAGTAATGCAATGAAGTTTACAGTTGTTGAATTTTCGTATATATTTCAAAAAATATTTTCAAACCTATTTTGCTTTCTGCTAGGGCTTTTAAGATAGCGACTGTTTCCACTACCAAATGCTTTATGGAAGTCCAGAAAAATAAGAACCAGATGTCTACTATATTCCATAGATTTTTTGGCTAGAGTTTTTAGGCACTGCAGATGACTATTTTTTGCGTGGGCTGATCGAAATCTTGCTGTTCCGATCGATAGAAATCGAGTTTTATATGTTTGCCAGTGCTCTAATAAAGACATTATATAGTTGGTTCAGTAAGTTAATGGGCCTTTAGTTTTCAAGGCATAATTTATCCATTTATTTGAGATGTTTTCGTTATGCAGACATAGGTTAAAAGTGTTTAAATTCGTCAAATCAGAACTGGACCCCCTAATTTAATTGCCTCAATAACTACACAATCTTCTCCTGGAGCTCTATGATTTTTCATATTTTTGAGCGAGAATGAGAGCATATCCTACTGTGTATATCGTCCGATCCTACATTCTGTACCTTTCGCATTGGCTATTCGATGAGCTGTGGAATAACTTGATTTTGATAGGTAGGTAGAATGTTTTATAGAAACTTTCTACTGGTCTATCTGAGACTATATTTTCATTTTTGTCTTTAAGTTAAAAGATTTTCTTTTTTTTTTGACATTTTCAACTTTTTTGCTCGATACTTTCATACTTTGGTTTTCTTTCAAAGTTTTTATAATTTTCTCGTTCTTAAGCCGGTCACTCACGATACTGCGGCGTCATCCAATTTTGTCGAATCCGACTAATTGGCAAAAATTTTGATCGTCGTGTGACAATGCATCCAACGAAATCGTACAATTTAACCACAGAGAAACTGGCCTGTCTGCTGCCATACTTACTGCTGCATACTTGAAGAATTTCCTCCTTTGTTACTTTAAACACATTTTCAGTTACTCCTATCGCTGAGTGAGTAGTTCTCTATAACATTCTTTAGAATGTGTTTTTCAATTTCAATTTCAAAATCTTCAATTTTAATATTATAGATTCCCGAGATTCCTAATTTAGTTATAATAATAGTCTCCCGTTTTATACCGCTCACGTGGCTTTGGGAGTATAGCAGGGTAGTCTGCTATATCTAGGGCCTACGGTATACAAGGAAGGTAACAGGGCCAGTGCTACGCTTCAACCGCCTATTATTACCCCTGGTTTTACCCAAGGTACTCATTTTATTCAGGCTGAGTCGACCTGGGGCCTATAAACATTTTAAAAATGTCTAGTTGTTCTTGCCGGCGGTAGGATTTGAACTCCGGACCACCGGCACGCTAGCCTAGCACACTACCACTCGGCTACGCCGGCCCTCCTAATTTATTTATAAATAGTTTTAATTTATTTTATTTATAGATAGTAAGAGAAGTGCTACTAGCGAAGGCAGAAACACGTCAAAGAAGGGAAAAGAAGCTGGAACATTTCTTCCGCGAAGCTTACGCCTTAACGTTTGGCCTAAGACCTGGAGAAAGACGGAGAAGATCTGATTCTAACATGGACGGAGAAGTGGTGACGGTGATGAGAACGTCTTTGACCAAAAGCGAATTTGCCAGTGCTCTTGGGATGAAACCCGATGCCGTATTTGTTACCAAAATGTTTAATATAGTTGATAAAGATAAAGATGGTAGAATATCGTTTCAGGTGAGTTTTTTCTCTATTTAATAAGAATCATTACATTTGTAATACACGTAACACCTATTCCTAGCAATATTCAGAGTGATAAACAACAATCTTCTTGGCACTAAATCCATTGCTCTCCAGACTTACACATTGAATACTCTTCAAAACAAATGTGGCAATAAATAGTCTATTTCTGGCGTTTTACTAGTATTTATCACTTAAAAAAGCTTTATATTATAGAGAAATTGAATGGTTTACTCACACATAGGACAGGGCTTCAAATATTAACCGAACTTTTATACTTTCAGGAGTTTTTAGATACTGTGGTACTCTTCTCCAGAGGTGCTACAGAAGACAAGCTTCGTATTATCTTTGATATGTGTGACAACGATAGAAATGGAGTAATAGATAAAGAAGAGCTATCAGATATGTTAAGGTCACTAGTAGAGATAGCGAGAACGACAAGCTTGTCTGATGATCACGTCACGGAACTTATAGATGGGATGTTTCAGGTAAGATATTTTACGTCTACATATTTTACGGTGATCTTCTTTGAGTACCGTGCCCAAATTTTAGGCGTGGGTAGCTTCCATGATAATTTGCCGATATCGTTCTCGGTGCCCATTCTCTTTACGGTGATAATCTTACTTTATATTTTTTAGGATGCTGGTCTGGAATATAAATATTACCTTACATATAGTGATTTTAAAGTATTAATGCAAGAATACAAAGGCGATTTTATAGCGATAGGTCTCGATTGCAAAGGAGCGAAGCAAAATTTCTTAGATACTTCAACAAATGTAGCCAGAATGACCAGCTTTCACGTAGAGCCCAGCTTAGAAGATAAGAAAAACTTTTTGAGGTTGAAGTGGGATACTCTTGTCACCTTTTTGGAAGAAAACAGACAGAATATATTTTACTTATTTTTATTTTATGTAGTAACAATTTTGTTATTCGTTGAAAGGTTTATACGTAAGTATTATTTGCTTATTGCTATTACACTACTCCAAAAAATTAATGCACAACCTTAAAAATGGGTATTTTTGATGTCTCGAATTTCCTAAATCTGTTGTTCGATTTAAGTGATTTTTGACATGTTAAAGCTTTATTTTTTAACAATATCGCTCTAATAATATTGTTGTTAGACAGGTAAATTGTCATTGTCAAAAATCACAGTTTGACAAATTTGTTGCCACCATATCACTCCAGTCTGGCACTTACAGACATTCCGTCTATTGCTGATCTTACCGAAAAATGTAAGAAGTTGGAAGAGGTTTTGTCATGGTCCTCTGACACAGTGTCTAAAGCCAATCGTTCAAATGTGAGAAATCAGGAATCATCCTATTCTGGTAGGCCAAATTATTCTCGGTCTGGTAACGTATCTGTTTTCAACTCAAGGATTACATGTTGGAATTGTCATCGGTCGGGACATGGGTATTATGACTGTTCTGAACCTAGAGGTCTGTTTTGTTATGGCTGTGGACGTCAAGGAGTCCGTAAATTTGAGTGTAAATTCTGTTCGGGACACGAGAGAAGGGGTGGATCGTCCCTGGCAGCCGCCCCTCATCAAGATACAGGGAATACTATCGAAAATCCTCAAGACCCAGAAACCAGTTTCTCGAGTCAGGAGGCCCAAGCCTCAACCAGTCAAACATCTCACCCTCCACCGAAAGACAAAAGACCTCTCTCTCTTGTCGTTTCCCCATTACTGAGGATCGTGATTTCTTCCAATACTCCTAACAATGTTTCTCCATTGGTCTCTATCTTCAGCTGCTCTAAGAGCTTCGCAGAATGAGTTTCCTGCTGAATTCTTTATTTGGTCTGACCATCTAGTTGGTGATCGTCCTCTTGATCTTCTCCCCGGAACGTTTCCAGAAACGATTAATCTCTCCAAACTGTCGTCACCTCTGCGAGCACGTAACCAAAGAATTGCAGAATTCGTTGCAGACATATTGTGGACAGCCTTTTTTTAATATTGAGTTGGTTTAGAATGGAAACGTTTGTCCTATGAGCTGTCCATGGTATGCGCAGCATTCCTATCCAGCACCACATCTCAAAGGCATCAATTTTTTGGCGCTCGCATGCGCGAAAATACCACAAAAGACCACAGAACGGCAAATACTACCCGAAAAGAGAACAACTTTAATCGATTATGTACATTGTGATTCTTCTGTAGTTTCTACAAGAAATCCTTTATCTTCTCTTATTGATGTTGACCTGTTCGTAAAAACAAGGATAATCGTCCGTAACTTGAAATATCTATCTTAGGACATTCTTGTTTAGCTTTACTGGACACAGGGTCCAATGTCTCTATTTTAGGTTCTCTAAAAATGAAACTGTGATTTTTTCTCAAAGTTCGCGTCACCCTGTGGAATATTCTAGCATTTATAAAATACTGAAATTAAAACCCAACTATAGCCTCATGTTTTCTTAATTTTCTGTTTTTTGATTTATTCGCTTAGGTTGGATAATAAAAAAGTTAGGTACTTTACACAACTAGCTGTTTTTCATCAATACAGGGTGTGCGACAAACTTTAAGCGGTAATTCTGCATGAAAAATAAATGACAGTTTGCTGTACATATGCTAAACATATGCTTCGTTTCCGAAGTACGGGGTGTTGAATTTTTTTTACAAACTGATGGATTTATTTATTGCTCTAAAACTGGTCGAGATATGCAAATGAAATTTGGTGAATTTTAAGAGGTAATTATTGCGCATTTTTTGACATACAATTAAGAATTTTATATTCACCATTGGCGTTCATACGGGTAATATGATCGGTCATATTACCCGTATTGTATGTCAAAAAATGTGCAATAACTACCTCTTAGAACCCACCAAATTTTATTTGCATATCTCAACCGGTTTTGTGGCTATAAATAAATCGTCAGTTTGTAAGAAAAAATTTAACATACCGTATCTCGGAAACGAAATATTTGCGGACATATGTTGATAAAGCAAACTGTCATTATTTTTTTATGCAGAATTGCCCCTTAAAGGTTGTCGCACTTATTTAGAAAAACTCTGACTTATGAAGAACATGGCTAGTTGTTAAACTACTTAACTTTTTTATTATCCAACCTAAGCAAATGAATCAAAAACCAGAATGTTAAGAAAACATGAGGCTATAGTTTGGATTTAATTTCAGTATTTTATAAATGCTAGAATATTCCACAGGGTGACGCGAACTTTGAGACAAAATCACAGTTTGATTGATACACCCGGTATATAATGACAATTTACCTGTCTAGCAACAATATTATTACAGCGATATTGTTAAAGAATAGGGGAGCACGGAAGGAGCCTCCACGCAAGTGATATTATAAGAACAAAATGTCACTGGCGCTCCCTGGAAACGCCCCTCGGGCGGCCAATCCTTCCACCACTGGATCCGAAGAAACAAACGAGAATCAACGGCTCTTATCAGAGCCTACATTGACAATGATGACCATAAACATTTAGGGTATTACTTGTAATAAACAAGAAATTTTGTCTGAACTGTGTAAAACCCACAAGTGTGATATATTATGTATACAAGAGACTCACCGTGACATATCAGCACGTAGACCTAGCGTCGAGGGAATGCAGCTTATGATTGAACATCCAAGTGCAAAACACGGAAGCGCCATCTTCGTAAGGAGAGATATTGATGTAACATCAGCAGAAAAAACATGTTACAACGACATTGAAATTTTGACCGTCGAAATAGGAGCCTGCACAGTGACATCTGTGTATAAACCACCCTGGAGAGACTTTGTTTTCTCCCCTCCAAAAAATTTCGCTTCTCAAAAAACCAGATTCATTCTCGGGGATTTTAATAGTCATAATGTTCATTGGGGCTACGCTTCAACTGATAAAAATGGAGATCTTGTGGAATCGTGGGCTGAACAAAACAACCTGGCACTGCTGCATGACCCAAAACTGCCCTATTCGTTCCAGAGCAAAGTGTGGAAGAAAGGTTACAACCCTGATCTCACCTTCATCAGCATGTCTTTAGAGGACCGTTGCGTTAGAAAGGTATATAAGCCTATACCAAAGACACAACATAGGCCCGTGGGAATAACCTTATATAGCGCTATAAAAGCTCCCAAAATCACTTTCAAACGAAGGTTTAATTTCAAAAAAGCTAACTGGGAAAAATATACTGATGAATTGGAAACACAAGTGAAAAACATAGTCCCGATCCCCAAAAACTATGATGCGTTCATCAAACTTGTAAAACGAACCTCATGTAAACATATACTCAGAGGATGTCAACAACATTACATATCTGGTCTGAATGACGAAGCAAAAGACATTATGACAAAGTGCACCGAAGCATATAGTAAAGACCCATTCAGCGAAGTTACGGCAGAGATAGGGGAGAGACTGCAGCAAATACTAAGCGCCTCCAGACAAGAACGGTGGAGCGAGACATTAAGTAAAATGGATATGACGCACAGTAGTAAGCAGGCTTGGAATATGATCAAAAAACTTAATGGTGATCCCACAGAGATGAAAGAGCCATGTGCAATAACGCCAAATCAGATAGCCCACCAACTGCTTCTAAATGGCAAAGCAAACCATCGTTGCAAAACGCCAAATATCATAAGAACTCAAGACCAGGAAACAACTCTCTTGCGAAACCCATTTACCATCTAAGAGCTCAAAAATGGTATTGACTGTATGAAAAATGGAAAATCACCTGGGGTGGACGAAATCCTAACAGAGCAGATAAAACACTTCGGGGAAAAAGCGAGACAATGGGTGCTCGATCTATTTAACATCTGTCGCTCTACCTACCAGATTCCGAAACTGTGGCGTAAATCAAAAATAGTAGCTCTTCTGAAACCCGGGAAAGACCCTGAACTACCGGGTAGCTACCGTCCGATATCTCTGCTATGTCATTTGTATAAATTGTATGAACGCCTCATTTTGAACCGCATCCAGGAAAAATTAGATGCAAAATTAATCCCACAACAAGCAGGCTTCAGACCAGGTAAATCATGCACAGGCCAAGTGCTGAACCTGACAGAGTACATAGAGGAGGGATTTGAACAGAAAGAGATAGTGGGAGTAGCCTTGATAGATCTCACAGCGGCCTATGATACTATAAACCACAGAACCTTGCTAACTAAGATCTATAACACTGTGCTTGACTATGACCTGGTAAATATCATTAGATCACTATTGTGTAATAGACGCTTCTACGTTGTGCTAATTGGAAAGAAGAGCAGATGGAGAACCCAAAAAAATGGCCTACCTCAAGGAAGCGTTCTGGCGCCGTCCCTATTTAACATCTACACCAACGACCAACCAATGCACCCTCAGACTGAGAGTTTTGTTTACGCTGACGACCTTGGTATCGCCGTTAAGGGGAAAACACTCACACAAGTGGAGTCCACAATGGAAGAGGCTTTAAACATGATGTCAACTTACTACAAACAAAACTCATTAAAACCAAACCCTACAAAAACCCAAGTATGTGCATTCCATCTCAACAACCATCTGGCGCATGCAAAACTTAATGTTTCTTGGGAGGGACAACGCTTGGAACATACTGATAGGCCCAAATATCTTGGAGTGATACTAGACCGGTCACTTACGTATAAATTCCACTGTCGGAGCACAAGACAAAAGGTCTCTACAAGAAACAACCTTCTCCGGAAACTTGTAGGGAGCAAGTGGGGTGCAAACCCTCAGGTCTTAAAGTCAACAGCTGAGGCCTTATGTTTCTCAACAGGGGAATATGCTTGTCCCGTTTGGGGTAGATCTAGACACGCTCAACAAGTCACCACGGCGTTAAATGAAACATGTAGAATAATGACCGGTTGCATGAAGCCTACCCCTCTAGCCCTACTGTACCGGGCAGCTGGATTCGCATCACCAGACGACCGTAGATGCGCCTCACAATATGTGGAGAAGTTCAGGCAAACTTTCGATGACAGGCACCAATTATACGGGTTTGACGAACCGCCAGGAACTAGCTGACTTAAATCCAGGAAAAGGTTTATGAGAAATGTCAGCGTCGAACCACCCGAACTGTTCCCCCTACATCCCCAACGACCTAATGGAATGAACCTGGACTGGAGAACCTGGCGGACACTCAACCGCATACGCACAGGTGTTGCCCCTGTAAAACAGAACCTCATTAAATGGGGCATCAAGACAGATAACGACGCACTTTGTGAATGTGGGGAAATACAGAGCGTGGAGCACCTGAGATTATGCAGACTTTGTCCATCACAGTGCACCCTCGATGATTTATGGCTCGCAAATGCAAAGGGTGTAGACGTGGCCCGATATTGGGCAGAAAAACTGTAGTCGGATCCAGACACGAAAAAGTAAGTGTTAAAGAATAAAGCTATAACATATTAAAAAATCACTTAAATCGGACAAATGACCCATTTTTAAGATGATGCGTTAATTTCTTGGAGTAGTGTATTTACTGTTTATTAACTCAGTCTTAATACTTTTTACTTCTATTTTTGTAATTTTTTAGATTATTCCTTTATGACTGAACATGCAGACTTAAGACATATAATGGGTGTTGGTATCGCAATAACGAGAGGGTCTGCGGCATCCCTTTCATTCTGCTATTGTATGCTGCTTCTAACTATGTCCAGGAATTTAATAACAAAATTAAAGGACTTTGCCATTCAGCAGTATATCCCTCTGGATGCAAATATACAGTTTCATAAGATAGCTGCATGCACTGCTTTGTTCTTTTCGATATTACATACAATAGGGCATATTATCAATTTTTATCACGTTTCCACCCAACCAGTTGAAAATTTAAAGTGTCTGACCAGTGAAGTACGATTTCCATCTGATTATAAACCAGGATTTACGTTTTGGCTGTTTCAAACCATTACAGGTATTATTAAAATTCCTTTAAAAATAACATATAATTTAAACAAAATACTTTTTTGTAAAACACGTTTAACGTAAGAATATGTATTGCATACGCCAATTATGAGGAGTGTTTCACCATGCAAATTTTAAAAACCCGCAATAAGACAAGTTTGTGGACACTACACTCCCCTACACAAGAAATAAGACTCCGAATAGGAGGTAACTATCTCAGGATTGTAATTTGTAAATAAAACATTTACAGGAATATTTTTAATAGTTCACGTACAAACCCCTTGTGGTAAACTATTAACCACCCTTAACACAACTAATACAAAATTTATTTTATGCCTAATTCTGAATAAAAATGCCGTCAACCTTACCCAAAAGCCGGTGACCAATAAGTAAACCTAAAAGATTACTTGGCCATGAATGTGCGTGCTTTTTCAATTATTTATATGTATAAAACACAAGCCAGAATTAGTATTCGGGCAAAATTCATTAAAAGAATCGCATATATATATATATATATATATATATATATATATATATATATATATATATATATATATATATATATATATATATATATATATATATATATATATATATATATATATATATATATTAATTTATTTTTCTTTGTAGGTGTTACCGGGGTACTGTTATTCATCATAATGTGCATAATAATAGTATTCGCTCATCCAACGATAAGAAAAAAAGCATATAAATTCTTTTGGTTTACTCATAGCTTGTACATTGTATTCTACATATTATGTTTAATTCATGGCTTAGCAAGACTTACTGGTGCACCAAGATTTTGGCTGTTTTTCCTCGTTCCTGGTATAATATTTACCCTTGATAAGGTAAGATACATCTAACTATTTATTATTTAAAAATTAGTTTATAAAAAGTTTAATGTAGTTAAAATCATGTACTACTGTATACAGGTATTCCCAACAATGAGTTGTTCATGATTCTTTTTGATTTAATGTACAGCGTTAAATTAAGATATTATGCTGGATAATTTGTTAATAAATTCTATATAGGTACATATGTTGCATTGTTGCATTGTATTGTAATTCTATGTATTTTAGAGAGTCTTTCATTTGGTTTTACTTTTATAGCCTTTGGGCTATTTAAAACAGTTAATGTAAAAATTGTAATACCAACAACGCCCATACGAATAATTATTGTGTATTTTTAAAACTATAAAATGAAAATAAATCTAAATAAAAACGACCCAAAAACTACTTTTTTGATATCACCTACTTAAAACGTGATAAAAGTGACGTCAATTGTGGTGGGACAAATTCACGTGACTTTCGACGTCGAAAAAACGTGATAAACTGACGTGGTTTGGTGATAATTATGACGTCCTTTCAACGTTTTGTAACTGTTATTTGGTTGCCTGGGTATTGAGCCATCAAAATATGTGGGTGAAACCTGAATATTATGAATATACAATTATGGAATGTATACACATTATTATGTTAAATTGAAAATGATGTTTAAAATATTCCTAGATATAATACGTCACAGGAATTCCCACAACTAGAGTTGCTAATTTTGTCCGTAATGTGATGATCTAACCTCCGGACAAATCAACCACATGCTGTAGGAAGTCTTGTGATGCCTCATAATTCATGTATTAAATTTAAAGGGTTTTCACCCACATATCTTGGTGGCTTAAGCATGTCAAAAACCTGTAAACAGCACTGGTGGCGAACTAGTTTTGTTTCAGAACGTTCTATGATGTAGAATGTAGACCTTTAATGGTAGGGGAGCCCAAGCGGGGATTTTTGCAGTTACTCGAGCGCGTCAGATTTAGTATAGTATAGTTGATCCAAAAGATGGCATAACCCAGACATCCAAAGTGAAAGTTATACTTCAACACCAAATTGTTCTATATGGTCTACACAATGTCCAGAAAAAAGTCACACCATTTTGAGCGTCGGGTTTGGGGGGAGAGGGGGGAGAAATCGGTAAATTCGTAGTTTTTTAAGTTTTTCGCCAATATTTCTAAAACTATGCGGTTTAGCATGAACAACCTTCTATACAAAATTGTTCTACATTAAATTTTAAATAAAAGAAGGGTGATGCATAGGGCCTTTTTTATTTTAAATTTAATGTAGAACAATTTTGTGTAAAGGGTTGTTCATGCTAAACCGCTTAGTTTTAGAAATATTGACGAAAAACGTAAAAAACTACGAATTTGCAGATTTCTCCCCCCTCTCCCCCCCAAACCCGACGCTCAAAATGGTGTGACTTTTTTCTGAACATTATGTGGACCATATAGAACAATTTGGTGTTGGATGATAACTTTCACTTTGGATGTCTGGGTTTGGGTCTAACTATACCATACTAATTAGCATATGGAAAGAAACCTGGTACCCTGCAGATGTACCTCTACCATATATTGGCTCTTAACACAGGGGAGTTCGTTAAGGGGGGCCCGAAAAAAAAATCTATCCTTAAAAAAACTCGAAATTGTCAGATTAAGATAAGGTAAGTTAAGTACATGCAAAAGAGTGTATATTTCAAAAATCTGACGATTTAAGCCGGGCGTAAGGAAATGGGTGAGTCCCAAAGTTTCACAAGAAAAAAGCGAATATTTCGCGAAATGAATGACAGATCGAAAAACTAAAAAATATGTGCTCAATACTTTTTAAAAATCTATCGAATGATATCAAACACGACTTCTCACGGAGAGGGGTGGGGGTAAATTTAATATTTTAAATACGAATCCCGCGATATTTCGCGAAATGAACATCAGATCGAAAAACTGTAAAATACTCTTATTAAATATTTTTGAAAAATCTATCGAATGGCACCAAACACGACTCCCTACGGAGGTGGGGTGGGGGGTTACTTTAAAATCTTAAATAAGAGCCCCCATTTTTATTGCATATTTGCATTCCTTACGGAAAAATAAGTTACTTTTATTCGAAACATTTTTTCGAATCATGGATAGATGGCGGTATAATCGGAAAAAACGATTGTTGGAAATGGAAAATTAAATTAAAAAATGGCAAGCGCCCCCTAAAATGGAAAACTTTACTTAACTTTTTTTGGTTTTAGGACCTACTCTTCACAACCCAATAGGTCCCCAAAGCGCTCGAGTGACTGCACATTTAGCATACTTTGCTCCCCTACCATAAGGGATTTTTTAAATAAAACATACTTTTTATGAAGGATTTTACTATTTTTTGTGATTAATGGTATACAACCAGCTACAGGATGTTTTTTCTTCTGAATTTTATTTATTATTTCTTGTAATATTTCAACAGTTTAATATTTTTTGTAGGTGGTGAGCTTAAGAACGCGGTATATTCCTCTGGATGTCTTAGAAACTGAATTGTTACCTTCAGATGTGATCAAGATCAAATTTTACAGACCACCCAATTTAAAATATCTCTCAGGACAATGGGTGAGGCTAGCATGTACGGCATTCAACTATGAATTTCATTCTTTTACACTAACATCTGCACCCCATGAAAACTTTTTATCCTGTCATATTAAAGCTCAAGGTAAGCAAAATTAATCTATTAGAAATATTGATAAGTTATAATTAATTCGTTTGGTGCGTTCGTAACACAAAAACACGATGAGCTGTGTTTGATGCACACAAAATGAACAAGGCCGCGTTGCTCAGAATCAGAAGAGATATTTCTTTGGATACTCTCACTAGCACATAAAAAAAAAGAAAAATTGAAAAGAAGAAAACTTGTAAGATCATGGCTACTAGAGTTAAACCAGAAATATAAACAAGAAATAAAAAAAAATCAAGTTTTTTCGAGAGACAAAGAAAACTCGTAAACCAAAATGCATATCTAGATCTAGCCCAGGGGTGGGCAATTACTTTTAAGCGCGGGCCAAAATGAAATTTTCAAAATGTTTCCCGGGCCGGAGATACCCAGTATGTACGTTGCGCACACGCTAATGTTTTTGGTGGATGTTTTTCTCTGCCCAAGAAATTTTTTGACAACAATACTATAAGTATCATATTAAAGAATTTGGACAAAGACATTTGACTGTTAATAATAGATAATACTAATAATAAATTGATTAGTTGGGTGTGGGTTTACATGCGAACCATTTGTTCCCAGGAAAACTACGAAATTTTTAATGTGGTCCATTATATTAAGCCATAACAAGGATCCAGATAAAAAATGAAATTCAGAAATTCAAGAGCAGCCTTTATAAATATAAGGAAACTTCTGATTAACCAAAGATTCAATCTGCAAATCTGATATCGAATGGTAAAACGTTATGCCAAGTCAACCATCGTCGACGAAATTCAAAGGAGACAGCTGCTCTTTCAGCTGATCTGTTATGGTCATGTAAAAAGAATGGACGACGACAGGCTTCCAAAACAAATTTTAAAATTGACGTCAAGGGAAAGAAGAGAGGAGGGCCGAAACAATCCTAGCTCTGTGGCATTCAGAAGGTAATGTCAAAAAGGAACCTTCACCCTGGCGAACGCAACGACGGACAAACGAAGCTGGAAACTGGGAACTGGAAGGCAGAGGACCCTATAAAAAAACCGGGATAATAATAAAAATGGTATGTTCACTCTATTCTCGTTTATTGGATTGTTAATGCTGAATTAATGAGAAAGCTGGAAGCTTTTGAGATGTGGCTTTTTGGGAGAATTTTGAAAATACCATGGACCGATCATATTACGAACGAAAAGGTGAGAAATCATTCAAAAGAAGAAAGACAGCAAAGACAAAGGGCAAATACTTAGAAATATAAGTACGTTGTAAGTTGTTGCAGGAGCTGATTATATAGGGTAAAATCGAAAGAAAAGAGTCCTGGTAGACGACAAATACCCTTGCCGAAAAATATTCGCGCCTGGACCGTGTTAAACATAGATGCAGAAAATCTTTTAAGAAAAGCAGAAGATAGAGATTCATTTCTTTGAACACTACGAACACTAATACTCTTGATTTCAACAAAATCACATAAAAGAGATGAAGAGCATAGGCGCAAAATTTCGGACCAATGTTTTTTAAATGCATTCATTTTTTTCTAATCCTGATAAAACTAATATTTTTGAAAAATTTAAACGCAGAATGAAAGATTACATTATTACCGAGGGCCGAAAATCCCTTAGAAAAAACAGAGTTTCTTTTGAATGAGATATTTGAAATTAAAAAACACATTAAATTTTCTCTTTTTTTTCACCCCTGTGACTTATTAAAATAAACATAGAAGTTTTCAGGGACTTTCGGCCCTCGGCAATAATTTAATATTTCATTCAGCGTTTAAATTTTTCAAAAATACTTATTATTTTCTCAGGATTCGAAAAAAATTAATGCATTTAAAAAGCATTGCGCCTATGCTCTTAAGAAAATCGCTTGTTGGATTTCTCAACGGGCTGGATAAAGTAAGCTAAAGGGCCGTATCCGGCCCGCGGGCCGGCTTTTGCCCACCCCTAATCTAGCCAAATAACAAGAAACAATCACGCTTACCTCGTATGTCAATTATTCAGTAAACCTGTTTTGGCAATTATAACTTTTTGTGTCAAGAAAAAAGAAGATTGTCAGAGAAATTAAACAATACAAAATTGTTACATACCTACTGTTTATATTTATTAATAGCACAATTATAAATCTGCTTCTTATAATCTTCATACAGAATGAATAGAACAATAAAAAGACAATAAGTCTCTTTTAATTTCGAGAGTGCCATACAAAACAATATAAAAAATATAACCCAGATGCACTGTCCGATCTTTCACCACATTATCATTCAAACACTGAGTTTCTATTATCTGTAAAAAAATTTATTGGCCTTATGTCTTCACAGAAAATTTCAACTTCCATTATTTCATCAAAAAGAAAAACGGAATAAAAAATATTATAACTTACAGTCTGTCCTGCTTTGACCAAAAAGTTCATAGAATGTAAAAATAGTATATTACTTTATGAGGCGGAGAAGCATGACTTTTCTTGACGCGCCCGATATTACGCGCCGAACGAAGCGAGGCGCGTAATAGAGGGCAAGTCAAGAAAAGTCGCTTCTTTGCCGAATAAAGTATACTATTTTTTCTTCAAACGTAGCAATTTTCAACCATAAATAGTACAATTCATACGCTATTTTTACTCGAAATTAACTGTGACAACTATCAAAGTCATCTAGATGTTAGAAATTAAAATAATTAAGTCGTCGGAATGATTGCTGAAAGTTGTGCTCGACCATCAGTATCATCAACAATTACCAATGCGTATCAAGAGTCGGGAACATTTTTGCACGGTTTCAATTTTGAAAATGCCTCATTAACTAATTGTACTTTTAATATTACTATAAATAAAAATGATGTTTAATTGTTGTTAATGACATTTGTATTGTTGCTTTGTGACATGTTTCATATTGTTGCCATGACAACATTTTTCCATCCGCCGTAAAGAAATGGGAAAAAAAACTGCTGCCGGTGGAGACATCAAACTTTGACAGGATCAAGTTAGATAAGTAATGTCATCATTATTTGACGTTTGAAGAAAAACACTTTTTACCGGCATACTACAAATCAGAGCTCTAAATAGTAACTTGCCAGCAAATATTTGATTACGTCGTACTATTTCATAGACTGCATACTATCACCAAACAACACTACTGCCAAAGATACTTTTGATCACAAAAAATAAAACTGTTTTTAAACACTCAATAAACAATCGCCCATACCGGCAAGCTGGTACACAGAGTATATTATTATATGGTCAAGGTATATGAGAATCGTGTGTATGATACAGTTCATCTATACGTTTGCCTTTATGGAAATTATTTGCTGATGCTACATTTAGATAAGCAAAATAGTTTAGCACAGTTTTAGATTTTTAACTTATGTACAAAATTACAAGGTAAAAACTATTCCTTAAATGGATAGAACAAGGGAAGTTATAAAAGATATGATGTATAGGGGACAAACGCAACATGGTTAAACATCAGTAATGTATTGTGTAAAACGTAATGAGAGAATGGAGAAATACTTTTAAAAACAAATATTTGAAAAGTTGCATTTGAAATGAACTCATCTGGTTGCTTGACATTAAACAGGTTTTACTCGTTTATTTTTATTCATTTATTAAATTTCTAGGACCTTGGACATGGAAACTTAGAAACTATTTCGATCCTTGTAACTATAACCCCGAAGATCAACCAAAAATTTTACTCGAAGGCCCGTTTGGAGGAGGGAATCAAGACTGGTATAAATTTGAAGTGGCTGTTATGGTCGGAGGTGGTATTGGAGTTACTCCGTATGCATCTATTCTTAACGATCTAGTATTTGGAACGTCTACCAACAGATACTCTGGCGTAGCGTGTAAAAAGGTACGTATTTTTACTTAGCTTATAGAGCAAATAGAGAAGTAGAGAAAGAGAGAGAAAGGATTGTGTTATCAAAGAACAAAGGTAACTTTAATAAAAGTAGCTGAGAAAGACAATAAAAAAATGGAGGCGGAAAGAGTGAAGAAGCACTGCATTCTTCACTCTTTGAAGACTACTTCCTCACACATAATTATTACGCTTTGAAGGATATATACAAATATTAAAGCAGGAAAGAACTAAAGCACTAAAGAAAGTCAAAAATAACAAAGCACCAGGATCAAGGTACATAAAAATGGAACTGTTGAAATATGGAGGCGCAAATAGGTATCATATCCTTTATATAAGTATTGTTCAATAAAATTGAAGCAGGGCTGGAGTAGAATATATCATAAAAATGTCCTCCATTTTCAAAAAAGGTGACAAAAGGTCAACAAATAACCATAGAGGGATCAGGGATCATTGTAATGTTTCTAATAGCAAGAATCCTTTCCACAGGTATACAAGAAATGTATATTCCTCATGAAATTGAACAGCAAGCAGGTTTTACAGCTGGAAGATCTTGCGTATACCACATATTTACCCTAACACAACTTAATGAAAAGAAAGTTGCAAGAAACCAGGAAATACATCTTTTATTTGTGGATCTCACAAAAGCATATAACACGATTCCTATGAGAAAGCTGTGGCAATCTCTTAAACAAAAATCCTTAAATAATACGATCATCGCCGTGGTCAAACAACTATACAATAAAGCCACATCAAAAATCAAACTAAACAACACCTTATCAGAAGAATTTCCAGTAACAAAAGGATTACGACAAGGATGCTGCCTCTCCCCAGTACTATTTAAGATCTACTTAAATGAAGCACCAAAACACTGGAGAAGATCTTGTTCAGGGATGGGAATTCAACTTGACGATGATACAACATTGTATACTGTACATTTCGCGGACGACCAAGTCGTAGTAGCAGCGGATAAGGAAGATTTAGAATTCATGACAAGACGGTTATTTCAAACATATGAAGAGTGGAGCCCAGTGGCGTAACAAACTCCGTCGGGCCCCCCCGCAGAATTTAAAACGGGGCCCCTTTTAACCCGGGAGCAGTCGCGCCGTTAGAAAAAATCCAACTTTTTATCATTTTCCGTGATAATTTAATGAAAAATTTTGCAACATAACTTTCCACTTGTAAGTGCCTCGAAGAAGATTGTAGTAATGCGTAGGTTTTTTATTTTTTTTTTAATTTCATTTTTATTTTTTTTTGTGGAATTTATGGCTTGGGTGGGAACCAATTAGTTTTAAAATTGTTAGAAATAGATATTTTTAACATAACAAGCAAACAAAAATATTATGAAATTGAAATTTGTTTTAAATTCGTATTGTTAGATTTTGTTCTACGCGCGACTGCTTACGTGACAGAAGTGAGCGCGACTGCTCCCGCGTTAAACAATTATTAAATACGACTTATTTAACAAAAAGGCTTGGGTTAATTGGGTTAGCGTTATCATTCACTGATCATAACAACTTACATTTCTCATCTTTATTGGTATACAAACCCATTCCGACCCGGGGTGCAAGAGGGCAGCGTGATCCGCCCTAAAATGGGAAAAACAAAAATTTTATTAAATTTTACAAATTGGCAATGAAAGAAGAACGTTAACGATATCTTATAATTATATCACAAAGAAAAAAAATTATGTGCATAAGTACAGTGTGGGTGTAAAATGTGGTAATACTAATACAATTTTACCTATATAAAACTGAAACTTACACAAATTATTTTTTAAACATCGTACTAAACCATGTTTTATTAAAAAATATATATCAAAACTTTTATTCAAATAATACAACGTCTCAAAAAATGTCATTTTTGAAAACTTCGTAGTTTTACAGAATAACTACCACTTTTAACTGGATATTACTTAAATGTAAACGCCTATATTAAAATTGTATTGGTGTTTTTTTAAAGCCTAAGGTGTAATCTTTAAAATGTAATTATTTTACTTTGAAACTGAAATAAACAACTTCTTTTGTTGTTTTCTGTACAACTTACCTACAATACATTTAATAACCAGCTTTAAAAATAGTAAATGTTAAAACAATTATTTCTTGATTTCTTATACAGTGTGTTTGCGTAGCTTGGAACCTATGGGAAACTTTTTTATTACATATCTATATTACGAAAAAAAGTTATTCTTCATAAAATGCTCTGCATGGTATAAAACCTAAGTTGCAATAATCAGATATTAAATTTTATTGATTTTATACGAGGTATATCAAAAAATATTAATTTCGCTCAATAGTACCTATACTACCTTTATATTTTACAATATTGAAAAATTTTATTATAAAAAGTTGTTCGCAATTAAAAACTATGTTTAAATATGCAATTATAAGAATTATATAATTCCAGTTGAAATATTGTGAACTATAAAGGTACTTAACTCTTAGAGAAAAATTTATATTTTTCGACATACCTCGTATAAAGTTGGTAAAATGTGATATATTACGATTGAATTTTCGTTTTTAGATAATGCAGAGCTTTTGATAAAGAATCTGATAAGAATTTTATAAAGAATTTTTTCGTAAAATTAAAAAATTAATAATAAAATAGTTATTATAATTGTAATAAAATGATGTTGGTTATCGGTAATTTGAAAAATATTTGGAAAAATTAATTTTTTATTTACAAGGATGTAATTACATATTAAAATTAAAATCGTATATTGTTAAAAATATAAAAGTACTTTATCCTTGAGTTAAATTCCTATTTTTTGACTTACCTCGTATAAAATTGATAAGCTTTGATATCTGATGGTTTATCTGGCTTATTTTGTATCTCAGATTTAAGACCATTCAGACAGAGCATTTCATGAAGAACAACTTTTTTCGTAAAATTGATAATAAAAATGCTTCCCATATGGATCGAAGCCACGCAGACATACTGTATAAGTGCTCAAAAAAATTTATTTTGAAGTTTCAAATTGTAATGTCTGACAGGGCCGTAACTACCATTAGGGCAACCGGGGCAGTGCCTCCGGGCCTCCGGCGAAGGGGGCCCCGCGATTGTAATCGCGTTATACTGCCTATAGTCAATAATATAACGCGATTAAAAACCTACATTATAGCCGAAGAATGTAAGTAACATTATATGTAGTATATTTTTTATGAAAACAGAAAAGATGTTATATTGATGGTAAATATTTGCTAAATATTTAGCTTAAAATAATGTGATTTCAAATTTTTTTTGTGTTGGTCAACTAAAATTGCAATATGTAGGTAGGTACAGGAAACTTCAGTCATGGAGTACATTAAAATGAGTTTTTTTAAGTGGTTAAATATCAATTTTCCCGGACTCCTTCTGCTGGGTGATTAACCCCAGACCCTCCGGTAGGGGGCCCCCAGATCACGTTTGCCCCGGGGACCCCAACATCGTACTTATGGCCCTGTTTTAATGTCATATTCGCATTCAGCATAATCAAAAAGCAAATAGAAACATTTTTGAACAAAGTAAAATGATGAATTCACCGATATCTTTTAAAATTATTTAATATAAAACAGTTGTATTGTTTAAAGAATTAATAAACAATTAGAGGCATCTGTGAGTAGAACTTTTTACTTTAAGATAAGATATATATAAGCTAACAAAAAATGTTTTAGAAAAATATAAGCTTGTTTGATTTTTTACGAAACCGAAACAATGCAAGTTTTTCTACATTGACTCCCCTAAAGCGTAAGTGTTATAATTTCTTTATCTTACCGTTTATCGGTTGAGAGATTGTCCAATGATTACACAAGAAAAGTCGTCAATAATTGTTAAATAAATGCGTACCAAACTGATGCAACTATAACCGTAAAACAACATAAACTTAGGTAAATAACATTCAATGCAAACAACCAATATGAAATTACTGGCGATAATATTGTATCCAAATACTAAAAGTAGGTAAAGAACAGAGAGAAAGAAAACCCATTTTTAGATTTAAAAATATTGTTCTTAAATTCGGCAAATTGCAATTCTAATATCTTTTAATAGTCACGTACAAAGCATGATATAGTTTATTGTCGCTGCCATAAAATTTCGGTAGGCCGGAAGGGATTAAGTTTCTAGATATTATGAGATGATTCACTTGGCAAATACGTCTAGTTAGAAATTTTTACGTTTTTAAATTTAAACAGACAACGTAAAATAATATAACAATAACATATTTTTACATAATATCAGATGACAAGATGGGGCCCTTAAGCGATTGGGGCCCCCCGCAAGCTTCATGCTGCGGGGCCCTCTGTTACGCCCTGATGGAGCCTTTCTGTAAATAGAAACAAAACGCAATACTTATGCATCGGGACTGAAGTAGAAGATCTAATAGTTAACGAACAAGAAACAATCAAGAACTGTGAGGAATATGTATATTTGGGAACAACAATCAACAAGAGTGGGCGCACCGAAAAAGAGATAGAGCAAAGGATTGTAAAAGGAAAAAGGGTGATTGGATGTCTAAACCCGATGCTGTGGTCAAAAGAACTATCTAGTCAAAGAAAACATCTTATCTTTAACTCCATCTTTAAAAGTATAGTGCTCTATGGATGCGAAACATGGCAACTTACTAAATCCCTGGAACGACGCCTACTTGCATTGGAAATGGATTTCTGGAGAAGATCGGCTAGAAAATCAAGGTTATGACCAGGTTATAACGGTTATAACAAAAAAAAAGGTTACCAAGGTTATAACAAAATGACCAAATCAGAAATATAATGGGGGTCAAGTCAACCATCATAGACGAAATTCAAAGGAGACAACTGATCTGGTATGGCCATGTAGAAAGAATGGACGACGACAGACTGCCAAAACAAATTCTAAAATGGACGCCAAGGGAAAGAAGGAAGAGAGGAAGGCCGAAACAATCATGGCTAGGCGGCATTCAGAAGCAGTGGCGGATCCAGGGGGGGGGGCGATGGCCGCGATCGGCCCCCCCTCTCAACCCAAGTGATTTTTTTAAATTATAATATAAAGATTACAAAAACATTCATTTATTGTTTCAAATGGATAATTATACATGTTTTAAAATTACAATATTATATGAATTATGAATTACATATAAAAAAAACTACATATAGTATTTTTACTACAAAAACGTTATTACGTAGGTCAAAATTTTTGACGTAAGAGAACTGTCAAAACATTAGAATGTGACTTTTCATTATTGCTATGTTTATTATAAATACGGCAATAATGAAAAGTCACATTCTAATGTTTTGACAGTTGTCTTACGTCAAAAATTTTGACCTACGTAATAACGTTTTTGTAGTAAAAATACTATATTATATTTTATTAGTATGGAACTTAGCTAAAACGGGCCAGTGACGCCAGTGTATTTGGAAATGAGTAATTTATAATCCTTATAAATTAAGAATTAAAAATAATCACAATAAGCATATTTAAAAAAATATGTAATCCTATATACTGTGAACACATACTTACGCATCTCCACGTATAATTATAAAATCGTTTGCAGATAACAGATTCGCCCAAAATCTCTCGAAAATTGCGCGCCTAGCAAAAACTATATTAATTCGCCGAAAATATAAATATGTTCACACGCCGATATCTGACCACGAAAAAAGAACACCCTTGCCCTTATTAATTATTATTATTATTAGTAATTAGTGTATTTTGGGTATGGATGCACGTAACATCTCTAATACTGATTCGTACAGATCTTAGTTTGTAAATTGTTAGCGTGATTAATAGTATTTTGAGTTTATTCTTCTTTTTTTTTAATATAGTTTGTGATTTACGAAGAGTTATAAGATGTCAAATAAACGAAAGGAACCAGAAGCTTCTACCGAGAACTTAAAAAGTAAAAAATTCAAATGTCGCAATATTATAACTGATTATTTTTTTTTTAAATCAACGTAATTTGGGTGATAATATTAATAGTAATGATGATAATAATATTTACAAGGTAGGTACATCTTATCAGATAGATCATACTATGAGACCTACTGATCTTGGATCAAATTTAAGTTCTGAGAGCATTCAAAACAAGTCATGCGATTTTTCAGTGTGTCCGATACAAATCAACGTTGATGTAGTTGTAGTAAATACCAATTCTACTTTCGAGAGTTTTATGAAAAAAGGTATAAGTCTTATATGCATGAAATATATGTCTTATATATTATATAAGTTTATTTTATATCACGTTTGACAGAAGTGAGTGTGAGTATTTCTCCACGAGTACGATAGATAGTCATTTATGTCGCGGGATGCAATCATCCACATATATAATTATACTCTGGGCTAATTAGCAAAATACAAGGAAAAGTTATTTACCAGCAATTTTATTGCTGGAATCGAATCTTATTATTGTATGTATTAATAATATAGGTATGCAAAGTCCGCAGATAGTGTGCTACTTTTTTTATAAACAAAATGGCGCCCGAAAATCGTGTTTTTTTCAATTTTTGCTATATAACTCCAAAGATTTTAACTTTACACCAAAAACACTCAAATAAAAATTCTCCGCAATTAAATTCTGCATAAAGACGTGTTTTCCTCGATTCACTTCGACGAAAACTTTCCCCGGAAAAAGCGGGTTTTTCCAACAAAATCTTTAATTTTCAACTAAAACTTTAGATAAGTAATTGTTAATCAATAACTAAATAACTTGGTAATATAAAAGCCCTTTTTATATGGATTATAATTCCAGAAGCCAATGGAAATTGAATGAACAGTTTAGCAACAATTGAATTGTTAATTAAAAATTTACGGTCGCTATAATAACGACAATAATTATGATGCATAAGAATAACTATGATTTTTTCATAAAAAGACACTTACCTATCTAATGTCCTTTACAGAATTGAAATTTGACTATTAAAGCGGCCTCAGGAATATTTTAAAATTATAAACAATTTTTTGGCTTATAAACAAATAGAATATCTCGAGAAATATTAAACAAAATTAAATTGTGAAAACGGTATTCGAAAAACAGCGCCAGGACGCTTCTTTTAAAAGAAAAAACGTTGAATTATGACGAGTGGTTCCTGAGATAGAACCGGTGAAAATTGACCGGAATTTACGGCAAAGATATAAACAATAGGATCATAATTTTCAAACCATCACCTTTTTATTTTTGTCCTCTTTCTCCACACCAATTTTCATATCTTTAAAAAACTCATAACATATATTATTATAATAAAAACTATCGATAATACGTGTGAAAATTGCCAAAAATAGCAAAATTCCAATCAAAAATTAGGTTGGAGAAAATATAACCCTCAAAGTTCAAAATCGGTATACGTTAAAAAAAATGCATTTTCTCGGCTTCCCATGGAGCAATTTCCTTCATTATTTTTTTGTTCCCTAATAACTCGAGTAGAGCCATCGAACTAACGCATTATTAAATGTCAAACTTGCTTTTGTTTTGTTATAATAGATTACATTATTTATAAGAACAGAAAACTACATATTTTTTCCAGTTGTAGGCTTTTTTTTTAGATAAACTTACTACAAGTGTACCTTTTAAAGCTAAAAACATAAATATTCTCATTTGAAAGCTGTATAACTATTTAAACAATTTTTATTTAAACAAATTAAAATTTTGTGTTATAATAAATAAATTAAATTATTATAACAAAACAAAAGCAAGTCTGACATTTAATAATGCGTTAGTTCGATGGCTCTACTCGAGTTACTTAGGAACAAAAAAAGAATGAAGGAAATTGCTCCATTAGTCCATTCTTTCACGGTTTTTGCTCTAAATTTTAAAGAACCGCTTGGATTGACATGAAATTTGGCATACGCATAGCTTACATATCAAAGAAAAAAAGTCATATTGTGCCGATGTGTGCTTTTGCCCTGGGGGTGACTTTCACCCCCTCTTGGGGTTGAAAAAATATATGTCCAAAACAAGTCCGGAAATGGGTAAACTGACTAATTTTAAGTAACTTTTGTTCTATAGAGCTTTTTCGCCAAGTCAACACTTTTCGAGTTATTTGCGAGTGAATATGTTCATTTTTCAACAAAATAACCACATTTTTAGATGGTTTTTCGCAAATAACTTAAAAAGTAAGTATTTTGTCGAAAAAAACGTTCTTAGCAAAAATATAGCCTATAAAAAAGTAAAAATAATGGTGTACGCGTTAGGTCTCTGTATCTCCTAGAACCAGACTTATAGCCAATGAAAAATAGATTCATATTCACCAAATTTCAAATAGAATATTTCGACGTGAAATATCCAAAAAATTAAGCACTTTTTGGGGAAAATCAATTATAACTTTTTTAAAGTGTTTAAAAAAAGCTTTATTTCTGTTTTTACAAAAAGTTTTTAGCATTAAATTTAAGTAAGTTACGCTTAAAAAAAAAGTTGGTCCCTTTTGTTTTTGCAAAAAAAAATCGGGAAGACCACCCCCCTAATTAGCAACTTAAATACCAAAAATCTCGAAGAGATACCAAAAATCTCGAAAAACAAAAAAGTCAGATTTGCTTTTCTGAATATCATGTATTTTTTGTTTTTCTGTTAGCCAAAAATTGATCAAGATTTGGTGTTTCTAAATTTGCATACATTCGTGATCAGTGACTCGTTCAACCCCTTTTAACTACAGCCCTTTCAATAATATGGACTTTGAACCGATGAAACTTACAGATCATATAAACAATATATACACGAGTCAAGAAACATGTGAAGTCGTTACGATTAAGTTCATTTAAGATACTAATTAGGGGGTGATTTTCTCGATTTTTTTACCAAAACCAAAAGGGACTAACTTTATTTTGAGCGTAACTTGTTTAATTTTGATGCTAGAAATTTTTTTTATAAAACAAAAATGAAGCTTTTTTTAAACACTTTAAATAAGTTGTAATGAGTTTCCTGGAAATGTGCTTCATTTTTGGTTATTTCACGTTAAAGTATTCCATTTGGAATTTGACGAATATGAACCTATTTTTCATTAGCTATAACTCTGCTTCTACTAAACAAAAAGACGTGATATATACACCATTTTTTTAAATTTCTTATAGGCTATATTTTTGCTAAGAATGCTTTTTCGACAAAATACTTACTATTTAAGTTATTTGGGAAAAACCGTCTAAATGCGTGGTTATTTTGTTGAAAAAATTAACATATTCACTGCCAAATAACTCGAAAAGTATTGACTTAGTGAAAAAACTCTATAGAACAAAAGTTACTTAAAATTAGCCAGTTTACCCATTTCCTGACTTTCTTTGGACGAATATTTTTTAACCCCCAAGAGGGGGTGAAAACCACCCCCAGGGCAAAAGCACATATCGGCACAATAACATTTTTTTTCTTTGACTTGTTAGCTGTGTGTATGCCAAATTTCATGTCAATCCAAGCCGTTCTTTAAAATTTAGAGGTTTTGCAATATTTTACCGTTAAAGAATGGACTACATGGGAAGCCGAGAAAATGAATTTTTTTAACGTATACCGATTTTTTTATTATAATAATATATGTTATGAGTACTTTAAGGATATGAAAATTGGTGTGGAGAAAGCGGACAAAAATAAAAAGGCGATTGTTTGAAAACTATGATCCTATTGTTTATATCTTTCCCGTAAATTCCGGTCAACTTTGACCGGTTGTATCTCAGGAACTACTCATCATAATTAAACGTTTTCTCTTTTGAAAGAAGCGTCCTGCCGCTGTTTTTCGAATATTGCTTTTACAATTTAATTTAATTTAATGTTTCCCGAGATATTCTATTTGTTTATAAGCCAAAAAATTCTTTATGATTTTAAAATATTCCTGAGGCCGCTTAAATAGTCCAATTTCATTTCTGTAAAGTACATTAGCTAGGTATAGTGTCTTTTTATGAAAAAATCATAGCTATTCTTATGCATCATAATTATTGTCGTTATTATAGCGACCGTAAATTTTAAATTAACAATTCAATTGTTGCTAAACTGTTCATTCAATTTCCATCGGCTTCTGGAATTATAATCCATACGAAAAGAGCTTTACATTACCAAGTTACTTAATTATCTATTAACAATTACTTATCTAAAATTTTAGTTGAAAATTAAAGATTTTGTTGGAAAAACCCGCTTTTTCCTGGGAAAGTTTTCTTCGAAGTGAATCGGGGAAAACACGTCTCTATGCAGAATTTAATTGCGGTGAATTTTTATTTGGATGTTTTTGGTGTAAACTTAAAATATTTGAAGTTATAGAGCAAAAATTGAAGAAAACACGATTTTCGGGCGCCATTTTGTTTATAAAAAAAGTAGCACACTATCTGCGGACTTTGCATACCTATATTATTAATATATACAATCATAAGATTCGATTCCAGCAATAAAATTGCTGGTAAATAACTTTTCCCAAAAATGGCCTATTCTCCGATAATCAGCCCAGACTATTATGCTAATAAATTAAATTTTAAACTTCATATGGGAGAGTACATCATATGACACCTCATTTAAAAGCATTTGAGATACTGATTACAAAAATGTATAGGCAATACTTGTGCAAAATGTCGGTCCAATGCTTTTTAAATGCATTCATTTTTTTATAATCCTGAGAAAACTAATAAGTATTTTTGAAAAATTTAAACGCAAAATGCAAGATTACATTATTACCGAGAGTAGAAAGTCCCTGAAATCTTCTATAATGTTTATTTTAATAAGTTGCAGGGGTGAAAAAAAAGAGAACATTGAGTATACTTTTTAACAAGTTGACGGACATGTTAAATGTATAAGCAAGTGTTGTGACACTACATGTATTTTGCAATGTATACAATAGGGGAAAATGCAACGTCTATAGACGTGTCACATTACATCAATGGAAATTAGACGTCTATAGACGTTCTGTCCGTCAGCGTGTTAATTTCAAATATATAATTCAAAAGAAACTTTTTGTTTATTCAAATGGACTTTCGGCCCTCGGTAATAATGTAATATTTTATTCTGCGTTTAAATTTTTCAAAGATTCTCGTATTAGTTTTCTCAGGATTCGAAAAAAAAATTAATGCGTTTAAAAAGCATTTAACCAAAATTTTGCCCATGTACGTATTATACATCTTTGTGATCAGTATTTCAAACGATTTTAAATGAGGTGTCCGATGATGAACTTTCCCATTACGAAATAAAATTAAAACTATTTCGACATTAATTTTTTTGCCTTGAAAAAAGTACAGTACATATTTTGATTTTTTGAAAATTACATTCGGTTAATTCATTATTACATTTCCGAAACTACTGTAAGTTGTTAACTTATAAAGTCTCATTTTGTAGGTTTTTTAAATTGTAATGAAAATTCCACACCTGTAATTTTGAACCAATCAAAATACGTTATTTTGACAGATCACCATGGCAACGGAGGTATTTTATCGGAAATATTTTGCTCGTGGGGTACCCAACAGCGAAGTGGAAATTTTTTGACGTTTACAATAACAGAACATTTTTGACAGACTGGTTTTTATTTGTTTACATAATTTAGTTTTGATTCATTTTCTATCACTTGTAGTTACTCAAAACTTATGTAAAATTGAAGAATATACTATTTTCTATCTTGAAATGGTATTCCCATGCAACTACAATGAGTAGAAATTACGAATTTGAAAGCCTAAATAATTGCTGACAAAGCTATGGCGCGCTATTAATCTGTTCATGCAGCTTTGGATTTTCAAATGCAAATTTGGTGTGGAATTTTCTTACCGAATACCACGCGAAGTCAAATTAATATCCGGAAATTTTTTTTTGATCATGAATATTTTTAGAAAATTTCCCTCGTCTGCGACTCGGGAAATTTTCAAAATATTCATGATCTCAAAAAAATTTCCGGAAATAATTTGACCTCTAGTGGTATTACTAGTGATAATTCACTACATATATTTATTTTTATTTCATTAACTTTATATATCGGGTGTCCCAACCCAAAAGTAGCGGAACCGTTGAATATTTCGCGAAATGAACATCGGATCGAAAAAATGAAAAATATGTGTTTAATAATTTTTAAAAATCTATCAAATGATACCAAACACGACCCCCTACTCGACCCCCTGGAAGTGGGATGGGGGTAACTTTAAAATATTTAATGGAGACCCCCAGTTTTAATTGCATATTTGGATTTCTTACGTAAAAGTAAGCAAATTTTATTCGAGACATTTTTTCGAATTCTGGATAGATGATAGATGGCGTTATAATCGGAAAAACGATTTATCGTGATACTATAGGTAATTTATAGAAATTGTTTAATATCTATAGAAACACACTCTCAAATGAAAAATCAAAAAACACAAGTTGAATATTTTTCAAAATCCTATCGAATGCCACCAAACACGACACGGTGTCATTCGATAGGTTTTTGAAAAATATTAAACACGTGTTTTTTAGTTTTTCATTTGGAAGTGTATTTCTCGAGACAGACTATTTCTATATTATTCTATTTCTATAGAATAGAAAAAATGTCTCGAATAAAAGTTTCTTACTTTTACGTAAGGAATCCAAATTTGCAATAAAAACTGGGGGTTTCCATTTACGATTTTAAATTGAACACCACCCCACCTCCAGGGGTTGGAGTAGGGGGTCGTATTTGGTGTCATTCGATAGATTTTTAAAAATTACTGAACAGGTATTTTTCAGTTCTTCGATCCGATTTTCATTTTAGCCAATCGGCCCCCCCTCTTAACGATGCTGGATCCGCCGCTGTTCAGAAGGCAATGTCGGAAAGGAATCTTCACCCTGGCGAATGGAACGACCGACGAAGCAGGAAACTGGGAACCGGAAGGCGAAGAACGCTGTAAATAACCGGGATAATAAAAAAAATACAAGAAAAAAAGAACAGCACATGAACCATTGCGGCGAAGAACAAGCCGGATTCCGAAAAGCCAGATCAGATTTGCTAGATATTTGATATTCATCTTCATCTAGATAGTCATCATGAGACAAGTGATAGAAAAAAAATGAGAAAAATATTGAAACACGTATCACCTTTGTTGACTTGGAGAAAGCATACAATACCGCGTCCAGGAAATATCTGTGGGAACCAATGAGAATAATGTAAGTTAGAGAAGTCTGAAAGAAATAGGTGAATATAACACAAAGACTGTATAAAGATACACAGGGGCAAATAAAATTAGACACTTAAATAACAAAAACAATCATCGCAACAAAAGAACTCAAACAGACATGTGATCTATCATCTATATTTTTTAATATATACATAGATCAGGCTTTGAAAATAGAAAATGCGGAACAATGGGTATACCAGTACAAGAGAATATTATTATATTCACTACTTTTCTCCGATGACCAAGTCATTTTTGGACAAGACAAGGATGACATGCCATATAGGATATGGAAATTAAACGAAGAGTATGAGCTATGAGGACTCAAGGTAAATGTGTGTGTAACCGAATACTATGTATTGGATACGAGGTTTCAGATTTAAACTTAGGTTTAGAACATACTATTAAGAGTTTTAAGACTTTTAAGTATTAAGGGTCAACGATAAGCCGAAATGGTACTTGTATGAAAGATATAGAAATGAAAATAGCACGGAGAAAACAAGCCTCAAAGTCACTCCATGGAGGAACAACACCCTAACCAAAGCGACTAAAAAAGGATCTTTCAGAAAATAGTGCTGAATATCAGGTACTCTATATGGAGTGGAAGTATGGCCAATGACAACAACAATACGAAATAAAATAAGCGCAGTTGAATTGGACTTTACGAAAAGGTGTCTTTACAAATAACCAGAGAGGATAGAATAAGAACAGAGAGGAAATATGGAACAGAATGGAAGTAGAATGCTCAATTCCTCAATAGAAAATACTATGAGATAGAGACCTTCGAGAACGTGACTGGGAGAATATAATGCTGTGGAGGATGAAAACGGTGAACTCAAAATGGGAAAAAGCCGATGAAGCAGAAGAAGGATATATACAATAATAATTGATTCAAGATTTTTTATAACCCTGACTAATTTTTTTTTATCTATTTTAGGTATATTTTCTTTGGATATGTCCTTCTCATAAACACTTTGAATGGTTCATAGATGTATTAAGAGATGTAGAAAAGAAAGACGTTACCAATGTTCTCGAAATTCATATTTTTATTACACAATTTTTCCACAAGTTCGATCTAAGAACAACAATGTTGTACATATGTGAAAACCACTTCCAAAGACTTTCGAAAACGTCCATTTTCACGGGATTGAAAGCTGTTAATCATTTTGGGCGACCAGATATGACATCTTTCTTAAAATTCGTACAGAAACGTCATAGTTACGTAAGTATAATTGAATCTTTTCTTAAAAAATCAGCAAAATAAATATGTGGTTATACAGGGTGATTGATTAGTAGGGTAAAGCTCAATAGCTCCGCTATAGTAACAGATAGCAATAAAAGTTAATAACAAAAATTTTAGCCATCTTTGAGCTTCACATTACAAAATTAGTTAGAATGTTACAGGGTGTTCGATAATACAGTGGCAGACCAAACTTATGTTTTTTTAAATAGAACACCCTATTCTTTATTTTAAATTCGAAATGGTGTTAACTTCTCCACCACAAAAATATAAAGGTTTGTTATGTTATACAGGGTATTTACAAAGTTATAACCAATTTTATATGAAAATCGTAAAAAGTTCAAGTCCCTGTATAAATAAAAATAAGCAAAACAACAATGGTTTATTAATGCCATATTTTTTGACGTATGTATTGTCAAAATTTTCAAGAATGGTCGATATTACTAATTTTCTTTATATCAAATACAGGGTGAGTCAAAACGCAAGTACATTATTTTCTCAGTAATGTTAAATGGAACACCCTGTATTTTATATCATTATTGAAAAGTAACATTAACGTACTTTAATTTTTATATAACATTCCCTATGTCTAAATTTATTAGTTTTCGAGATATTTTCATTTTTCAATGTACCAGTAGCGTGGCTACCCAAATCACCAGAATTTAATCAACTGGACTGATTTTTTTGGGGTTACGTTGATAATGAAGTTTATAAAATACCTCCAACAACAAGGGATGAGATGAAAAATAGAATACAAAGTGTATTTCGATGTGTTAATTTACAAATGCTCCGTAGAGTAAGTAGCTCATTCAATGATCGTTTTTAGGCGTACATAAATGTGTTAGGAGATAATTTTGAACACCTTATGTAATTAAATATTAAAAATATTTTATTAAAAGTAGCTTCTAATTTTTTCAAACATGTTTTTTTGCAAAATGTATTACTGATAAATTATGTTTCGTTCTTTATTTGTTACATTGTTACATTTACATACAAAAGTAGTGTTTAATTGTCTTCACAAAATATTGTATTTTGTGTTTGTGTGTTTTTTTGTAAAACTTATTACTAATTTTCTTTGTTTATTTGTTGCATTTACATAAAAAGATAGTTTTTAATTGTTTCAAAAATGTTGCATATAGTGGTTGTGTTTTTGTTTGTAAAATGTATTACTAATAAATTATTTTTATTTCTTTATTTGCTACAGTGTTACATTGATTGCCGGATTGATAATCGGTAATCTTCAATTGTCAATTCAGTTATGGCTTACTTAAAATTTAGATAAATTTAAACACCTAAAATAATTTGCTCTGAAAAATGAAAATATCTCGAAAACTAATAAATTTGGGCATAGGGAATGTTATATAAAAATTAAAGTACGTTAATGTTACTTTTCAATAATGATATAAAATACAGGGTGTTCCATTTAACATTACTGAGAAAATAATGTACTTACGTTTTGACTCACTCTGTATTTGATATAAAAAAAAATTAGCAATATCAATAATTCTTTAAAATTTTGACAATAAATAAAAAATATGGCATTAATAAACCATTGCTCTTGTGCTTATTTTTATTTATACAGGGAGTTGAACTTGTTACGATTTTCATACAAAATTAGTTATAACTTTGTAAATACCCTGTATAACATTACAAACCTTTATATTTTCGTGATGGAGAAGTTAACAGGATTTCGAATATAAAATAAAATATAGGGTGCTCCATTTAAAAAAAAAAACATAAATTAGGTCTGCCACTGTGTTATCGAACACCCTGTAACATTCTAACTAATTTTGTAATGTGAAGCTCAAAGGTGGCTAAAATTTTTGTTATTAACTTTTATTGCTATCTATTACTATAGCGGAGCTATTGAGGTTTACCCTACTAATCAATCACCCTGTATATGGCAGATATACCTGCTTTAACTGTTACTGTTAATATGTAAAAAATAGATAATAGGTATCTATAATATTAAAATATCAAAAATTGCCTATCTATTTCTGATTGCAGCTAGCTAACAAAGTGAGAATATTGATTACAAAATTTTTATTAAATATTGGCATTAAAAGTGCTGGGCTTTACTGAATGTTCTAGTATCAAAAAAATTTAAAAAACTGTTTTAAACAGACTTTCACGATGTCCTTTGCTTCTTTGTTTCCCTCAATAATTTTCCCGGTATTTTATTTCGTTTCTTCTTCTTTTATCCTTCATTTTGAGGACTTCAGCCATCTATGGTTTAGTTGCAGTATTTTTCGTTAATGGATCGATTGTAGTTAAGGTATTTTTTTGGTTTTGCTTTCCCTTTCTCCCCTTTCTATAATCTGCTCACTTCGACTCTTCCCTATCTTTGGCTAGTGTAATGATTTGATAGATAGATTCCATAAATTAATAACAGAAGTGTGGAGTACAGAAGAAATTCCAGGAGACTGGATAAAAGCAATTATATGCCCAATCCACAAGAAGGGAGACAAACTAAGCTACAAACACTATAGAGGCACATCCTTACTCTGTGTGAGTTATACGGTGTTTACGTGGATCATAAACCGGAGATTAAGTCACTTCACAAAAAAAAATCATACGAGAATACCAGGCTAGATTCAGACCAGGACGGTCTACTATTGACCAGCTATTCAACGTAAAACAAATATTAGCTAAAGCCTGGGAGCACGACATAGATATCTACCAAATCTTTGCAGCTTTTCGACAAACCTACGTTAACATAAATAGAGTTAAAATATATTTAATTATGCACGAAATTGGTATACCATGAAAAGTAAAGTTAATTCAAGCCACCATGCTTCACACAGAAGTGCAAGTACGAGTTCAAAATCAATTGCCAGATCCTTTCCAGATAACTTAAGGGCTAAAACAGGGAGATGGACTAGCTCTAACTCTGTTTAATATATCTTCTTCTTCTTCTTCCTCTTTATAAGCAATTCTGCTTGTTCATTGGCGGATTGATACCTCTATGATATCGATGATACCGATACTTCTTCTTCCGATTGGTGATTTATCTCTTGCTATTTTGACTACACGTGTCTCCCCCATTCTGGTTATGTGGTTGTTCCATTCTTTTTTTCTATTTAGTGTCAATTCGTTTATACACTGTACGTTACATTGTCTTCTAATATCTTCGTTCCTCTTTCGATCTCTCAGTGTAATTACTGTAATTCTTCTCAGTACTTTTCTAATTCTTCTCTGCCGTTTCCAGTAGTCTTTGTGTTGTTGCTGTATCGGGTCTTGTTTCTGATGCATATGTCATTATTGATCTTACACTGGCTTTATAAATTCTTGACTTCATCTCAGTGTTAATATGTTTCGCCATATAGTGTTATTAAGGCATCCTGCCAATCTATTTGCTTTTTGTACTTGATTTCTCACTTCTTTGTCTAGGTCTCCGCAACTTGACAATGTAATTCCAAGGTATTTTACTTCCATTACTTGTTCAATACTGATACCATCAATTTCTATTTTGCATCTGATTGGTTCTTTACTCATTACTATTGTTTTGGTTTTCTGAGATAAAATTGTCATATTGAATTCTTTTGCTCTTATGTTAAATCTGTGGACTAATCTTTGCAGACTATCTTCATCTTGGGCTATCAATATTGCGTCGTCTGCGTAGCAGAGTATTTTTACTTCTTTGTTTCCCATTCTATATGCTCTTTATTTGTTGACGTTTTTGATGATTTCATCCATGATTAAATTGAAAAGCATAGGACTCAATGAGTCTCCCTGTCTTATTCCGCTGCCTATATCTATAGGTTCTGTAAGTTGTCCATCTATTCTGACTTCCATTTTGTTGTTTTGGTAGATGTTCTCAATAGTTTTTATGATATCTAGAGGGTTAAATATATGTATGGAATATATAATGTACCCAGATGACGTAAACTTGATGGGACAAACCGCAAGAAACATCAATGAACTTTATGTGAAGCTTGAAGGAAATGCGAAAGAAATAGAGCTAACAGTCAACGTAGATAAAACTAAAGCCCTATTTCAAGCTAGGAAACAACGAAACTTGCAGAATTTAACATTAGATGACGATAATATTAAAGTAGTAAAACAGCTCACATACTTGAGTGTACAGATAACATAAGGACGGTAGCGAGGAGGAGGACATATGGAAACTGATAATTCTTGCTAACAAAGCATACTTCTCTCTCTGTCGCAGGTATTTGGATCAAAAAACATCTATAAGGAAATAAAGTTCAACGTAGGTATATAAAACTGTGGGATTCGTTAAAGACAATTGTAATAAAAGTCCGTGTGATATTTAACAATTTTAATTAATAAAATAGATAACTAAATTATTGATACTATTAAATTGACGAAATGTAAAAGTGTTGACAAAAATTGCGACCAAAATTTTACGAGTTCTCACAAAAGAAACTGTCTTTGAAATAATCTCGTTTATCTACTTAATATATGACCGGCTTGTCAATATATAAGTATGTCTTAAACTTCGTCCCTTCGATTATTGCCAAATACAATGTCTTTCCTCAGAATCTCAAAATCGGCTAACTCTCGCACCTACGCTAAAAACAAATTCTCTTAGGCTAATCTCCCTTTTCCGTTTTCCCCTGAGCGGGGACCAACGTTCCCAATAAACTAAAACTATAAAAATAAGTCAAGCCGACTACTTGTTTATCTTTAACGATTGAAAATAGACACAATCTTCTCACTAAACTACCCGTCGATTAGATACGCCTCCACATCTGTCCCTAAGAGCGTCGCCGACGCCCGCTTGTTTCGTGTTTGTACTAATAATTAAAAAATAAAAAATATATACAGGAGTCTTACAAATTAAGGTAAAATATTTACAATTCTACAAAACTATCATAAGATCAATAGCATCATATGGCGTAGAATCAAGAATCATGACAGAAAAGACAATAACCGTATCAATACTTTTGAAAGAAGGATATCGAGAAGGATATTGGGACCCTTCTGCAACAATGGTATGTGGAGAATAAATTTCAACCACACGAGTTGTATCAATATTACAAAGAACCCACTATAGCAAATTATGCAAAAATACAAAGATTGCGCTGGGCAGGTCACCTTAAAAAAATGGATAATGACAGAACACCTAGTAGAACGTGAGACGTCGACCAGTAAGCAGACCAAGGAAGAGGTGGATAGACGAAGTGAGAACTGATGCTAAAGAGATATTGAGGGTGGATAACTAGAGGAGAGCAGCCAGGAACAGAGATATTGGAGGCGGATGCTGAGGGAGGCCAGGGTCCGACTTGGGCTGTAGCGCTATAGGAGAATGATTTGTTTAATAAAGCATAATGCATTCATAACATTAAAATTTGATTTATTGAAGGTGAAGATTATCAGATTATTATCCAACTTTCATAGAATACTTTACATTAATAATACTAGTACTATCGGTTTACAGCGTTCTCCGACGCCTTCTAACCGCCATTCTTCTCATCTGTTTAACCTTTTCAAATTCCTTCGCTCCAGTTTCTTATCTGCCTTCCTCTTGTCATTCTCTCTTGTGACGTTCACGTCAAAATCTGTTTAGGGATCCTGTCATCTGGCATTTCTGTTCTTCGTCAAAAGTCCAATTCTGTTCCTAGTAACATTTTCTGTTCTTTGTTTCATTGGCCAAACTTCACTGCCATATGTGATTACACTTTTATTATTTACTGAAGTAGACCAGGGCTGATCTGTGAAAAAACGTCTATTTTTGGATGTGGGAGGTGGCATTCGGATTTTTACAGATAAAGTTAGGTAAGGTGACAAATTCAATAATAATAATTGACTTATGCTCCTTCTCAAATATGCCCGGAACATTAATAAAAAAATTAAAATATTTAAAAATTTCGAAAATATCGATTTTTTTCTACTTTCTTTGCTTATAACTTTAAAACGATTCGTTTTGGAACAAAGTCGTACAGAAATAAAATAAAGATAATTTAATTTTGTATGATATACGACTGCTTAAAAATGTCTTAAAGTATTACCCTTTCTGCAATATAGCAATAAATACAAAAAAACGGGGCAAAATAAGCCTGTTGTTATTCAAAGTATTTTAACCACTCCGGTGGCACTTAAAACCTTAGTAATTCGCTTAGAAAATTCTTATAGCCTACTTAAGCCGTCGACCAAATTTCATTAAAATCGACCTAATAGATTTTGCATAATAAATTTGCAATCTAAATTTTTTTTAAATTTCAAATTTTTTAAAAGCTTTCTGAACAAAAAGTAGACCATTTAGAAGTTGGCTAATTTTTTTACATAAAGAGGCGCTCTACCTATCTAATACACTTTACAGAAATAAAATCGGATTATTTAAGCGGCCTCAGCAATGTCTTAAAATTATAAACAGTTTTTTGGCTTATAAACAAATAGCTTTTTTTAACAATAAAAAAATTAATTTTTATCAATGAAAATAATCAAATCCGGTACAATTTGACTTAAATTTTCAAATGCTGTTAGCTGAATTGCTATTTTATTTTTTAATCAAAAATTTTTCGGGTTCAAAAATTGCAATTTTTTGATTTTTTAAAGTTCAACCGCGTTAGAATTACTCAAGAAATAAAAAAAAATTAAAAGCACTCGTGGGAGTGCCGGCAGAAGTGAAAACTTCTTATATTATATAAATTACGAGCTCAATGCTTTTTCCCCATCCAAAAAGAAGTGCTATACCTATATCATATACGCGATGCGTAGGCCCTATGCTATTTATAGCATGCATATGCATATAATTTATATACGTACAAAATTTATTTCAGCGAAGTGATGACGATCGCAAATTCAATACTTTTTCCCCATCCAAGAAAGGCACAACATCCCTAAAGAAATTTTCAATTCAAAAATTTATTTCGTCGAAGCAATAACGGTCGCTAAATTAATGCTTTTTCCCCATCCAAAAAGTGCACAACGTCCCTAAAGAAGTTTCCACTTCAAAAATTTATTTCGACGAAGCGATGACGTCCCTAATTCAATACTTTTCCCCATCCAAAAAGTGCACAATGTCCCTAAAGAAATTTTCACTTCAAAAATGTATTTCGTCGAAGCGATGAAGGTCGCTAATTTAATATTTTTCCCCATCCAAAAAGTGCACTACGTGCCTCAAGAAGTTTTCACTTCAAAATATTTATTTCGCCGAAGGGATGATGGTCGCGATGGCGGTCGCTAATTTAATACTTTTTCCCATCCAAAAAGTGCACAACGTCCCTAAAGAAGTTTCCACTTCAAATGTTTATTTCCTCGAAGCGATGACGGTCGCTAATTTAATACTTTTTCCCATCCAAAAAGTGCACAACGACCCTAAAGAAGTTTTCTCTTCAAAAATTTATTTCGTCGAAGTGATGACGTTCGCTAACTCAATACTTTTTCCCCATCTAAAAAGTGCACACCGTCCTTAAAGAAATTTTCACTTCAAAAATGTATTTCGTCGAAGCGATGACGGACGCTAATTTAATACTTTTTTCCCATCCAAAAAATGCACAACGACCCTCAAGAAGTTTTCACTTCAAAAATTTATTTCTTCGAAGCGATGACGGTCGCCAATTTAATACTTTTTCCCATCCAAAAAATGCACAACGTCCCTAAAGAACTTTTCACTTCAATACATATACGTACAAAATTTATTTCGCCGAAGAGATGACGGTCGCGATAACGGTCGCGAATTCAATGCTTTTTCCCTATCCAAAAATCATACACATAATAAATATACGTACAAAATTTATTTCGCCGAAGAGATGACGGTCGCGAAATAAATCCTTTTTCACCATCCAAAAATAGGTTTCACATTTATTTTAAATTTAAATATTTCTACACAATTTATAAACTGCGCGTCATAGAAAACGGGCACCCTAAAAAATGGGTTATTTTTGATGTCGCATATCTCCTAAACCTGTTGTCCGATTTAAATGATTTTTTGAATATGTTATAGCCCTATTCTTTGTCAATATCTCTGTAATAATATTTTTGCTAAAAAGGTACATTTTCATTGTATACCGGGTGTACGAATTAAACTGTGTTTTTTTCTCAAAGTTCGCAACACCCTGTGGAATATTCTAGCATTTATAAAATACTGAAATTAAAACCCAACTATAGCCTCAGGTTTTCTTAACATTCTGTTTTTTGATTCATTCGCTTATGTTGGATAATACAATAGTTATGAAATTTAACAACTAGCCATGTTCTTCATCAGTACAGGGTGTTATAAGTCTACAGGGTTTTAAGGACTAAATAAGTTCGACAAACTTTAAGGGGTAATTCTGCATTAAAAATAATGACAGTTTGCTTTATAATCATTTATCCGCAAAAGCTTCGTTTCCGAGATACGGGATGTTAAATTTTTTCTTACAAACTAATGATTTATTTATTGCTTTAAAACCGGTTGAGATATGCAAATGAAATTTGGTAGGTTTTAAGAGATGGTTATTACACATTTTTTAACATTCAACTAAGAATTTTATATTCACTATTGGAGCGCATACGGGTAATATGACCGATCATATTATTCGTATGCACGCCAATGGTGAATAAAAAATTCTTAATTGTATGTCAAAAAATGTTCAAAAATTACGTCTTAAAACCCACCAAATTTCATTTGCATATTTCAGCCGGTTTTAGAGCAATACATAAATCATCAGTTTGTAAGAAAAAATTCAACATCCTGTAGGTCGGAAACGAAGCATTTGCGGACATATGTTTATAAAGCAACCGGTCATTATGTTTTCATGCAGAATTACCCCTTAAAGTTTGTCGTACTTCTTTAGAAACACTCTGTACTGATAAAGAGCATGCCTAGTTGTTAAAGTACATAACTTTTGTATTATACAACATAAGTGAATGAATCAAAAAAAGAATATTAAGAAAACCTGAGGCTATAGTTGGGTTTTAATTTCAGTATTTTATAAATGCTAGAATATTCCACAGGGTGTTCCGAACTTTGAGAAAAAAACACGGTTTGATTCGTACACCCGGTATATAATGAAAATTTACCTTTTTTGCAAAAATATTATTACAGGGATATGAACAAAGAATAGGGCTATAACATATTCAAAAAATCACTTAAATCGGACAACAGGTTTAGGAGATACGCGACATAAAAATGAACCATTTTTTAGGGTGCCCGTTTTCTATGACGCGCAGTTTATATACATACACATAAAACATATATATATATATATGTACGTACAAAATTTATTTCGCCGAAGAGATGACGGTCGCGAAATAAATCCTTTTTCCCACACTACAATAGATTTTAAATTTTAATACTTCTATACATTTTATATATACATACACATAATATAATATATTGTATATTCGTACAAAATTTATTTCGTCGAAGCAATGACGGCCGCTATGATGGTCGCGAAGTCAATCCGTTTTCCCCATCGTAAAATAGGTTTTATATTTATTTTAAATTTAAATACGTCTACACAATTTATATGTACATACACATAATATACAGCATGAACGATGACGGTCGCAATGACGGTCGCGATGACGGTCGCGAATTCAATGCTTTTTCCCCTATCCAAAAACAGTACACAACGTCCCTAAAGAAGTTTTCACTTCAAAAAATGTTTTGTTTTACCAAAGATCGCTGTTATGTAATTCCTCAAGTTCTTTGTTTATAACAATCTTATCGACGTCCGGATCAACTGTTACCCAAAAAATTTGTGTTCTACGGGTCAAAATACATAAAACTGGCTTGGGTAAGTCCATCTAAATAAATCAGATCGTTGCACCCCCCCCCCTGGCGACAAAACTAATTTGGTTATAAGCCAAAAAATTGTTTATAACTTTGAAACATTGGTGAGGCTGCTTAAATAATCCGATTTTAATTTTGTAAGGTTTATTAGATATATAGAGCGCCTGTTTATATGTTAAAAAATTAGCAACCTTTTAAATGGTCTACTTTTTGTTCAGAAAGTTTTTAAAAAATTTAAACTTTTTCAAAAAAATTTTGATTGCAAAATTATTATTATGCAAAATATGTTAGGTCGATTTTAATGAAATTTGGTGGAAGGTTTAAGTATATTATAGAAATTTTTTAAGCGAATTACGAAGGTTTTAAGTGCAACCAAAGTGGTTGAAAAACATTGAACAAGATCAGGCTTATTTTGCCCCCTTATTTTGTATTTATTGCCATTTTGCAGAAATAGTAATAATTTAAGACATTTTTAACCAGTCGTATATCACACAAAATTTAGTTATCTTTATTTTATTTTTGTACGACTTTATTTAAAAATAAATCGTTTTAAAGTTATAAGCAAAGAAAGGAGAAAAAATTCGATGTTTTTCGAAATTTTTAAATATTTTAATTTTTTTATTAACGTTCCGGTGATATTTGAGAAGGAGCATAAGTCAATTATAATTATTGAAGTTGTTACCTAACTTTATCTGCAAAAATCCGAATGCCACCTCTCACATCCACCTCAAAACAGATCCGGCCTGGTCTAAAGTGTAATCACATTAATAATCATATGAATTAATAATCACGTATTTCTGCTTTTAGGCCTGGATCCCGCGTACCAAAAAAAGTTTATTAATAGCAAGATGAAAATTTATTAATAGCTTAACGGTGTCTAGTCGGACAAACTTTGATGTATGGGAACACTGGAACAGGGAAAGTTTTAATTGTGGAACGGTTTTAAATGTGGAACGTGCCATCCAGACAAGTTTATGATTGTGAAACCTAGCAGGTTGTTTTTAAGTTTACAATCTTTACAATATGTATAATGAAAAAGGTTTGTTCGACAAGTACTATGTTGGGCATTTTAATAAATCCGACACGTAGACATGTCAAATAACAGAAATTGTGTTGGTGGTAAATAGCAGCCCTCAATACATCAATCAACGATAGCAGTCTGATTTTTGCATGAGATTTTAATGAAAGGTAACAAATCAATTGGAAGTTCTGCCCGACAAAATACGTGGGACGTTTTCGTAGTCTGACGTTCGAAACCTGTAACCTGTTCCACAATTAAAACTTCTCCTGTTCCAGTGTTCCCGTACATCAAAGTTTGTCCGACTAGACACCGTTCAGCTATTAACAAATTGCCATCAGCTTGCCATTAATAAACTTTTTTTTGGTACGCAGGATCCAGGCCTATTTATATGAATACTCATATAAATTATTATTCACGTATTTCTGTTTTAGGTAAGCAAAATCGGTGTATTCAGCTGTGGGCCCAGACCTTTAACCAAAAGTGTGATGTCTGCTTGTGATGAAGTAAACATAGGAAGAAAATTACCATACTTTATTCATCATTTCGAAAATTTCGGATGAATCTTTTATTTTAATTAATTGCATGTAAATATTGTGTATGTGTAATTGTTTTATTTATTCAATAAATTATTTTTTATTATTCATTTACTAAGAACCATCACTATATAAAAAGCCATTGCTGCGTCAAAGACTTCAAGAATATTGATTGATTTCAATCAATGTTTTTTGTTGTGTCTTAAAATTGATGAACCAGTCTTATTTTTTCCTTCCTTTGTGGCGACTGCAGGAAATGAACCCACTTGCCAAACTACAATTATTGAACCAGTTTTAGAAAACAGAACAAATACACTTATTTGAGTCACTCCATGACTTATTTAAGTTAGATGTCTCGAATTTTCTAAACCTGTTGTCCGATTTGAGTGATTTTTTAGTATGTGGTACCCCGTCAAAAAAGCTCCGACAAAATAGCCCCGACATACTATCCCGCACACAAAATAGCTCCGACAAAATAGCCGCGGAATAATAGCCCGCCGACAAAATAGCCCCGACAAAATAGACCCGTCAAAAAAGCTCCCTTCAGAATTCATAATGAAATAATTCCTTAAAAATACATTTTTTCGGGAATGATAAATTATACTCTATTCAGATGTTTATCTTACCCACATTACATAAAAATGGTCTTTTCAGAGAAGTCAAGTCCTGTCTTCTCTGCCTCTTGACCCGTGTTGAGCTGCCCCCCCCCCACTTGCAAAAATTAAAAAACAAATAGCCCTGATTTATGAGCTATTTATGAGCTCTCATATTCCGCAAACTAAAAATTTTGAGCTCGTTCCACTGAGCAGGAATTTAATACCCTATTGGGGGGGGCTGAGTCAGCCCCCCCCACTACTTAAAAATAGGAATATTGAATCGGTTTTTGCGGCAGAATTACGAGCTATTTATGAGCTCTTGAAATTATATAGTTTCGATTTTTGAGCTCATCCCCTTCACCCCCAAACAACCCTTTAATTGATTTAACTTAAGAGAAAGATGCTGAGAAAACTTAAAATATATCGTATTGCGAATATAATTCCTATAGCTTATATACTCTAAAAATAAACTATTAAATCAAGAGCATTTCGATTATTGAGCTACAACCCCTTCGCCAGAAAACCACCCTATCTTCCCGGCTTAAGAGAAAGTTGTACTTAAAATGCGTTAAACTAATTATTTGGCGACTACATATCATTTAATAATCTATAACCTTCCAAATTACGCGCATTTAGATCAGTAAATTGCAATTTATTTTGTATAGTGCAGTCACTGAAGGTAAAAATCAACGATTACCTTCAATTTCGGTGAACCTTCATCGATTTTCACGAAAATTGGTCAGTGGTTAGAGGATACGTCAAGAAACAAAGGTGACATGGTACCACCTTGCGCCTTTACCCTGAGGGTGGATACCGCCCCTTCTCGGGGGTGAAAATTATTTTATAAAAAATAACTGCACAAATCAATAAAAGAACAAATTAAAAGCAAAATTTATTATATAAAGTTAATAAAATAAGTAAATACTTTTTAAGTTATTAAAGATCAAAGATTTTAATTATTTGTGAAAAAATGCATGTTTTGAAGAGGTTTTTTGTAAATCACTGAAAAACTGTAAGTTTTTACAAAAAAGTTAATAGTAGTTTAATTGGTATAGCTTATATTCTAAGAATAAACTCTAAAATCACGCGCCTTTCGATTATTGAACTACAACCCCTTCGCAAGGAAACTATCCCTTATTCCCGGCTTAAGAGAGGGTTGTACTTAAAATAATTTAAATTAATTATTTGTCGACTATATATTGTTTAATAATTTATGAGCTCGCAAAATATACGCATCTCAATTATTGAATTGCCATTTTCTTTCTATAGTGCAGTCACTGAAGGTAAAAATCAACTATGACCTTCGATTTCGGTAAATCTCCATTCATTTTCACGAAAATTGGTGAGCGGATTTTGATACTATCAACTTTTTCTGGATCTTATTTTTCATAGGCATTTCTAAGTACTTTGACAAGTATTTAGTACCTAAGTGTTATAAAATGCATCTCTTTCCCGTTATTTAAGCTTGAACCCTTAGATTTGAACAGTCGCGGAAAAAATATACATTTAATTACCAATAACTTACTTTAAATTAACATTAAAGGGTTTTTAAAGTAAGCAATTTATTATATTTTTTATTAGCTTCAATTTTAGTGATGAAAACTTTTTTGTAAAAACTTACAGTTTTTGAGTCATTTATGAAAAATCGCTCTAAAGCATGCATTTTCTTTCCAAAAATTAAAATATTTGATCTTTAATAACTCAAAAAGTATTGATTTATTTTAATCACATTATATAACAAATTTTGCTTACAATTTGTCCCTCTCTCGATTTGTGGGGTTATTTTTAATAAAGTAATTTTCACTCCCGAGAAGGGGTGACATATACCCCAGGCTAAAACCCCAAGTTCTTATTGTCAATTCGTGAAAATAAATGGCGATTTACCGAAATCGAAGGTAATAGTTGATTTTTACCTTCAGTGACTGCACTATAGAAAGAAAATGGCAATTCAATAATTGAGATGCGTATATTTTGCAAGCTCATAAATTATTAAACGATATGTAGTCGCCAAATAATTAATTTAAATTATTTTAAGAACAACTCTCTCTCTCTTAAGCCGGGAATATGGGGTCGTTTTCTTGCGAAGGGGTTGTAGCTCTATAATCGAAAGACGCGTGATTTAAGAGTTTATTCTTAGAATATAAGCTATACGAATTAAACTACTATTAACTTTTTTGTAAAAACCTAGTTTTTCAGTGATTTACAAAAAACCTCTTCAAAACATGCATTTTTTCACAAATAATTAAAATATTTGATCTTTAATAACTTAAAAAGTATTGACTTATTTTATTAACTTTATATAATAAATTTTGCTTTTAATTTGTTCTTTTATTGATTTGTGCATTTATTTGTTATAAAATAATTTTCACCCCCGAGAAGGGGCGGTATCCACCCTCAGGGTAAAGGCGCAAGGTGGTACCATGTCACCTTTGTTTCTTGACGTATCCTCTAACTACTGACCAATTTTCGTGAAAATCGATGAAGGTTCACCGAAATTGAAGGTAATCGTTGATTTTTACCTTCAGTGACTGCACTATACAAAATAAATTGCAATTTACTGATCTAAATGCGCGTAATTTGGAAGCTTATAAATTATTAAATGATATGTAGTCGCCAAATAATTAGTTTAATGCATTTTAAGTACAACTTTCTCTTAAGCCGGGAAGATAGGGTGGTTTTCTTGCGAAGGGGTTGTAGCTCAATAATCGAAATGCTCTTGATTTAATAGTTTATTCTTAGAGTATATAAGCTATATGAATTATATCCGCAATACGATATATTTTAAGTTTTCTCAGCATCTTTCTCTTAAGTTAAATCAATTAAAGGGTTGTTTGGGGGTGAAGGGGATGAGCTCAAAAATCGAAAGTATATAATTTCAAGAGCTCATAAATAGCTCGTAATTCTGCCGCAAAAACCGATTCAATATTCCTATTTTTAAGTAGTGGGGGGGGCTGACTCAGGGTAACTTTAGGGTATTAAATTCCTGCTCAGTGGAACGAGCTCAAAATTTTTAGTTTGCGGAATATGAGAGCTCATAAATAGCTCATAAATCAGGGCAATTTGTTTTTTAATTTTTGCAAGTGGGGGGGGCCAGCTCAACACGGGTGCCTCTTGGAAGTTTGAACATTTAATTTAAGCGAAAATCAATGTTTATTTATGATTTTGATAAAAAATATACATTTTTTTCTGTGTTCGGGCAACAGTAAAATGCATTTTAAATTAAATAAATTAAATACATTCTTCCTTTTTTCAAATAATTTAAATTAAAAAAAGTTTTTGGACACCTTGTATAAATAATTATGTAATTGTTTATATTACTAAATAGAGAATTAAATAACCTTTCAAATGAGGTTAAAAATAAAAATCGATCTATTTCAGGATTTTTCCTTAACGTCGCGGGTTTACGAAATAACGAATTTATTCCTTCCATTTGCACCATACTGTACGTCTGAATTGCTGATATGAATGAGTCTGATTAAATTAAATTATTAGAAGAATTTTTTTACTGAGCAATAACATTTTTGTTTAATTTATTAATATTTTGTATTTTGACAACGACGTCCTAAGTGGAAGTCGAAACATTAATAAAATATTTTTTTAAAGTAAATTGTGGCTTATTTCCCAACTAGAATAGTAATTTAAAATAAATGGTACTCCGTTAAAAGGTAAAACTTTTTATTGGAGGTGTTTTCTAAGAGGCTCTTTTAGCCGGGGCTGTTTTGACCGGGGCTATTTTGTGTGCGATCTATTTTGTCGGGGCTATTTTATTTGCGCGCTATTTTGTCGAGGCCATTTTGTGTCCGGGCTATTTTGACGGGGCTTTTTTGACGGGGCTATTTTGACGGGGCTTTTTTGACGGGGCTGTTTTGACCGGGCTATTTTGACGGGTCACGTTTAGTATGTTATAGCCTTATTCTTTAACAATATCGCTATAATAATATTAATGCTAGACAGGTAAATTGTCATTGTATACCGGGTGTAACAATCATACTGTGTTTATTCCTTGAAGTTCGAAACACCCTGTGGAATGTTTTGGCATAGATAAAATATTGAAATTAAAACTCGATTGTAGTTTATAAAGCAAACGGTATATAGCAAATCGTATATGTCGATACGTTTATAAAGCAAACGGTAATTATTTTTGCATGCAGAATTACCCCTTAAAGTTTGTCGCATTTATTTAGAAACACCCTGTATTGATGAAGAACATGGTTAATTGTTAACGTGTCTAACTTTTTTATTATCCAACATAAACAAATAAAACAAAAAAGAAAATGTTAAGAAAGCCTAAGGCTACAATCGCGTTTTAAATTCAATATTTTATCTATGCTAAAACATTCCACAGGGTGTTCCGAACTTTGAGGAATAAACACAGTATGATTGTTACACCCGGTATACAATGACAATTTACCTGTCTAATTAGCAACAATATTATTATAGCGATATTGTTAGAGAATAATGCTATAACATACTAAAAAAATCACTCAAATCGGACAAAAGGTTTAGAAAATTCGAGACATCTAACTTGAATAATTCGTCGAGTGACCCGCTTTTTATGATCGCAAGTGTATAACAAAAAATGGGGAAAGCGTCAGTAGCAAATTCTAGACAAATTTTTAAATACCTATAGAACTAAACAAACAATCAGGAACTAAAATATTTTGATTATGTTGGATGACTCAGAAAAAATATAAGTACCTAGCATGGTTTCAACAAACTGGTGTAAACATGTTTTGGAGAAGAGCTGTTCATAAAAATATGTATATTAATTTTAATCTTGGAGAAAATATTTTTGTTTGTAGAAGCTCAGAATGAGTCAAACAATACTATGCTGGTTAATTATATATCAATCCTAAAATCGGGGGTTGCAACTTCTGTCATTCACACACTATAGAAGATATTCTGCTTCACTTTGGCTGCCATTGTATTCTTCACCTATATCCATGAGCAAATAGAGAAACCTGGAGAAAACAGGAATAAACAAAGAAGATAAAAAATGCAATGGGCAGATCATTTCAAAAATGCAATGGCCCAAGTTAGATGAATATAGCAAGAAACAAAGAAAATGGCAGGGAAAAGGAACACCCTTGTCTAATATTGGGCAAATGAAGCTGGTATTAGATAGATAGACATAGAAAATCAGATTACATAGCTTATGGTAGGGGAGACTAAGCGGGGATTTTCGCAGTTACTCAAGCGAGTCAGATTATCACATGGGGAAAAACCTTGTACCCCTACCATATATTGGATCTTAATTCAGAGGAGTTCGTTAAGGGGAGTCAGAAAAATCTATCCTTAGAAAAACTCGAAATCGTCAGATTAAGATAAGGTAAGTTAAGTACATGCACAACAGTGTATATTTCAAAAATCTGACGGTTCGATCGGGGCGTAACCCGTTGTCCTAGGTGAGCGACGAAAAAAGACGCGACGCGCTGCGATGCGATACGACCAGTACTTCACGCGACGTGTGTCTTATGTACCGTCGCATCGCGTCGCCTTTCATCGCTAAACCTAGGACAAACGTGACGATGTCAATTCATTCCTATTCTTCAGTATGGGGAGTATACGGCAGTATTACTAGAAAATTCATATTCTAAATACTTATATTTAAAAAATTTCATAAACGAAGAAGAAAGACAATAATATCATATAAACATTTAGAGCAAAATAAATTTGGAGAATTTCATCATTTATATTCGAAATTAAGAAATGATCCACGTTGGTTTAAAGAGTGTACTTTCGATTGTATATTATTGCAGCTGTTAAACCCAGTTTCAACTGTCAATAAGTAATTTTCAAAAACCAATTTCTATTGAAGAGATGCTGTTACTGACTTTAAGATATGTCACACTGCGTGCGTCGAGTCTCGTCGCGAACAAAACAAGTTCGCACTTCGTCGCGTCTTGTCGTAGACTGATTAACCCGAAAACGTAGGCCACACACAAATACAACCATTACTTGATATTTTCGCGTCGCGTCGCGTTTGTCGTTCAGCTAGGACAACGGGTGAGGAAATGGATGAGTCACAAAGTTTCACAAGAGAAAAGCGAATATTTCGAGAAGTAAATGTCAGATTGAAAAACTAAAAAATACCTGTTCAATATTTTCCAAAAATCTATCGAATGATACCAAACACGACCCCCATGGAGTCTCATGGAGATGATTGGGGGGGGGGGGAATTTTAAATAGGAACCCCGCGATATTTCGCGAAATGAACATCAGATCAAGCAAACATCAGAGCCCTCATTTTCTTATTGCATATTTGGATTCCTTGCGTAAAAATAAGTCACTTTTATTTGAGACATTTTTTCGAATTATGAATAGATGGCGCTATAATAAAAAAAAACGATTGTTGGAAATGGAAAACTAAATTAAAAACTAGAAAGTCCCCACTAAAATGGAAATCTTTACTTAACTTTTTTTGGCTTTATGACCTTATCTTCACAACCCAATAGGTCCCCATAACGCTTGAGTAACTGCAAATTTAGCATACTTTCCTCCCCTACTATTAGGGTTTGTTATTCTGATTAGCATAAGCTAGAACAAAAAAATACTTACTTTAAACAGTTTATTTTCATTTTATTAAACTAATTTTAATACTTATCACTTTCTAAAAATCCAAAAATTAAACAAAAAGACAGCAATTGTCTGCATTTGAACCAGGGACCTCTCGATCTCCAGTCGAATGCTGTACCAATGACGCTACGAAGGCATTGTTTTTACGGTTTCTCGGACATTTCACGGTAACAAATAGACGAAGTGAAGTATTAAATATAAAAATGTTTTAATAGTACGTATTATTTTACTCCCAATGAAGACAAATCCAAAGACACAAAAATTATAATAAATATATTTACTAAAAACACTAATATACCTTTTCCACACCTTTTTTGGACTGATACATACATAACTTAAAAGATTTAGCAACGAATATCAAACTGTCTCTGTGCGCATGCGCGCAGAATAATAAAAATTCACTCTATCGCGCCTAAAGAAGTATAACTTCAAAAAAGATAGGTAGGTAGGTTCAGATAGGATGGTGTCACACCAATTGTCTGAAACAATTCAAATAAACTGTTTTGGAATGAATAATAAAACTTATAAAATATATAAAAGTAGGATAATGTATTATGTTCTATAAATGTGAAATAAATAAATATTACACATTAAAATCACAAATACTTATATTTCATTCAACTAGGTCGACAATCTGGCATATCTCCTTCATCTTTTGGTTCAATTTTCTTAATTTCTTCATATAAAGATTTTTCAAATTCAAGCAACTGCTTAGGCTTTTCATATACAATAATTAGAGTATTAAATTTATGTGTAAATGACACATTTGATTCATCTAAACTAATACCTAATCTTGCTAAGTCAGGAACAGGAAGCTTCTTGAAGTATTTTTTATTAGATGTTCTTACTACTAGGCACTGCTCATCGGGATCCACTTTCACTGAGTATATTTCTATAGGATAAGGTAAATTTCGAATTCTCCATTCTAAGATCTTTCTTGTGTTTCTTCTAGTTATACAAGGTTGTCCTGAACTTTCTTTAATACTGCATTCTTCTTTATTAAGAAAAGTTGGATCAGGATCTCCTATTTCTATATCCCATGCTTCTTCATCGGCCAATGTACCTGATAATTAAAATCGTAATTAATGATCTTACAATGTAGAAAATTTTTGTTTTTAAGAGTATTTAGATACTATGATTTCATAAGAAACCTAAATCAATCAGAAATTATAGTCCAGACAAATAGGGCAGTCAATGAGGGTATTTGGCTCCGAATTCCATCCTACTAGATCGATTTACTTGATATTTTCACAGTAAGTAGGGAATGGCTCAAGAAACAAAGTCTACCCTATGCCGATGTGCGCTATTATCTTGGGGGTGGTTCCCACCTCTTCTCGGGGGTGAAAAATGTTTTGGTTAAAATAGCTAGAGGGAAGAGGCTAGAGAACATAATTTTAAGCAAAAACTGTTCTGTAATTATTTTTTGAAAACTCAATACTTTTTGAATTATTCGTGGTTGAAAATTGGTAATTTTCATTGAAAAATGACACCTTTTCGGACGGATTTTTGCGAATACCTTAAAAACTATGCATCTAACAAAAAAACTATATAAAATATTTCTGTAGGTTATAAAAAAACAAAGAGATTCGTTCCTTCATAAATCTTCTATTTAAAATACAAAGAGGGATATGGTAAGTAAGAAGAGTTTGTTTTTTTTTGCTGCATGCTCAAATCGGTGTATTCAACTTGAAATAACAGAGAAACTGTCGATTTTAGGTGTATAATGCTGCTAATACTTTTTGTAGTGCTTGAAAAGACCTTTAAAATAAGCTATATTAAAGGTCCATTACATTCAAACTAAGCGAGATATTCTGCAAAAAAGTTGATGACTAATGTATTTTAAGAAGAAATGAGAAGTATATTTAACCCCTCATCCATCAGAATTTAAATACATCGTTTTCCTTCTACAATACTTTTTATTATAGTGTTATTTCTATATTCAAAAAGTTGGACCGGATTAAAATGAGTGGTTTTTGAAAAAAAAAATAAGATCAAATTATAGAGTGCATTTTTAAATTTTCTTAAAAATCTTCCTTTTCCTCCATATAACTCGAAAAAGATAAGAGATACGAAAAAAGATACCACACAAAAATGTAGGGCTTTTTCAGATAAAAATTTCCGTTTTATTTTTCATTACGGTATCTCTTATCATTTTCAAGTTACATGGAGAAAAATAAAGATTTTTAAGAAAATTTAAAAATGCTCTCTATAATTTGATATTTTTTTTTCAAAAACCATTCATTTTAAACACGTCCAACTTTTTGAACACTATAATAAAAGGTATTGTGGAAGGAAAACGAAGCATTTACATTTTGGTGGATGGGGGTTAAAATTAATTCTCATTTTTTCTTAAAATACATTAGTTATCAATTTTGTTTGCAGCATATCTCGCTTAGTTTTCACGTAATGGACCTTTAATATAGCTCATTTTAAATGTCTTTTCAAGCACTACAAAAGGTATTAGTAGCATTATACACCTAAAATCGACTGTTTCTCTGTTATTTCAAGTTGAATACATCAATTTGAGAATGTACCAAAAAACAAACTATTTTCACCTACCAATGAAGGCAAATGTCTCGTTTGTTTTTTTATAACCTACAAAAATGTTTAATATAGTTTTTTTAGTTAGATGCATAGTTTTTAAGGTATTCGCAAAAAACCGTTCGAAAAGGTATTATGTTTCAATGAAAATGTCCACTTTTCAACCACGAATATCTCAAAAAGTATTGAGTTTTAAAAAAAAATTATAAAATATAAAGATAAAGATAAAGGCAGTTTTTGTTTATATTCGATTCAGAGTTGGACTACCATCTCCATATAGCTATTTCAACATCCTCATGCCTCCTCAGAGAAACTATGCAGTCACAACTCTGAAAGGAACATAAACAATCTGCCTATTTAAGGGAAACCATCGCGATACAATGATTCCACCTTTTGAGACGCAATCTAGCGGCATCTCTCGTATTACGAGGAAAACAACGAAAAGCCCTATATACAAAGTTTACTACTTTTTAAACAATTAGAATAATTGAAATAAAAATATAATAAACAATATTTTAAATCTAAGACTTTTCGTTAATAAACTGCTTTCTGGCTGCATCCCGTATCTCCGGATTTTACAATATATAATCACAGAGACGACGAAAATAGGAGGAAGCAAATAGAGGACACTTAGGCCACGCATTTACCTTCTCTTCGTCTAGGAAAAGGACCGAAATTATAAAATAGTTTTTGCTTAGAATTAGGTTCTCTAGCGAATTCCGTGGTAATTTTAACCAAAAAATTTTCCACTCATAAGAAGGGGTGGGAACCATGCACACTCCGGCATAGGGTAGACTTTGAATTAGGAGATAAGTAGAGGCTAGGCCCAAAATTTCATTAAAATCCATGCAGTATTATAGAATTCGGAGGTAATATCCTATTCTTGCTCCCATTGACTGGCGTAAAACATAATACTAGTCAGTTAAGAACAAAACTTAAAAATAAATTTTATTATATAGGTTAAGTTGGGGATATGTCCTTAGAATATAAAATAAACAGGAAGGAGTCTGTCATATATCAACAACACCTTAAATTTCTAGCGGAATGGGCCATCTTGAACGTATGTGGATGACTCATAAGTTTCTGTCAAAGAGGTAGAAAGTGTTTGTGTATTGGATCAGCTGTGTGCATAGGCGTACAATCTGGTAAAGCTCCTGTATATGCAATCAATTAACTGAAGTTATTAGTATAATAAAATGTTATTTAACTGACTGTTCAACAAAATATTATATTAATACGTATTTTCTCTTGATCTATAGCTGTTTGTTTAACATCAAAGATGTAATAAAATCGTTAAGAATTTCTTTTCTTCCCTCTTTCAAAGGTGCGTCACTGGAGATAGAAAGCAAATCTAACAGCTGATCGCCATTTGCAACCTCCTTCCTGGCTCAAAGTCATTTCGCATTGTACTCCTTCCTGGTTTATTTTATATTCTAAGGCAGTGGTTCCCAACCTTTTATGTGTGGCGACCCATCTTCTGATGTTTTTTCATATTCGCGACCCATCCCTCACCCATGATGTTATATATTTACGGTATTCAGCTACTGTAAGAGCCACGCCGCGACCCACCTGAAATCCGCTCGTGACCCAATAGTGGGTCGCGACCCACCGGTTGGGAAACGCTGTTCTAAGGGATATGTCAACATCCAGTATTAGACAGACCGATCTAATATTTCACTCATCTTCCACAGCAGCCCTGCAGTGGGTGTGGAGTTATTGCTCTTGAGTAGACAGAACGCTCCTTAATCTTTCTTATGATTTTCACGAATAGTTTAGAAGAAAACTTCGTTTGTTTCTTTTGGTAATTTGGAATTTTTTTATACTAGATTTCTTTGTTATGTCGCTAAGTTAGTTTAACGGATTATGATTTGAGATCAATGCTACAACTTCATTGTATACCTAGTTACATCGGTTCTGGTTCATCTATCCCTGACAATAAATTATTGGGATAGACAGACTAGTGAAATTTGGGATAGTTGGACCATATCTCCTGTTAGGGCATAACTACTATATTTTCAAATTAGATATTACTTATAAAAAACCTATAAAGTCATATACCTAACTTTGAATCCTATATACACAAAATGCGATGGTAAAATGTTATATTCACTTTATTCTTCTTTATGGTGCCGAAGCTTGAAATGTTATTGTTAACTAAATGAGAAAGTTGGAAGCTTTTGAGATGTGGCTGTTTGGGAGAATTTTGAAAATACCATGTAGAACGAAATGGTGTACCTAGCTGTAGCACAGAATGGGAAGAGACAAAGCTTTTTACTGCCATTAAAAGGAGAAAAACGGCATATTTGGGGCACACATGTAGAAATAATAAGTATGAGTTGTTACAGCTGGTTATCAAGGGTAAAATTGAAGAAAAAAGGGGCCATAGTAGACGACAAATATCCTGACTGACAAACATTCGTGACTGGATCGGGTTAAACACACAGACGCTTTTAAGAAAAGCATAAGCTTTTAAGAAAAGCAGAAAGAGACCAATTTGCATTGGTTATAGCCAACCTTTCTTAGTGGAGTCATAGTGGCACAGAAGATCATATATATTTCTGAATGCAATATTCAACAGAATCCCTTTAAGCGGCAATTAATTTGAAAATTAACAATTATACCCAATCGTTTCCAGGCTCTTCTAGTTAGAACACCAGTTTGTATATTATATTCCTCTACCATCACTTGTCCTTGCTCTAATTCATAACGAACTTTCTTGAGATCCCTTTGTTTTATACATGTCTTTTTGGCCTTTTGTAATCGAATGAACCAGTCGGTCATTTTGTAATTTTAAAAGTTTTATCAATAAGTTTTTTGTTTTTAAATGTGACATATTGGTTATATTTACTTTCTCCTCCTGTCCTGAGACAAATGTCAAAATTCATACATAAAACTCATAAAACCATACAAGACTCTACAGACCGAGAGTCTCGTAAATTCCACGGCTTCGAGCCACGCTTCACGCAACCGTATTTGCGTACTTGTGTGGTCGTGCGCTGGTCGAGTGGAGTTATAATTTACGAAATTTAAATATAACCTTTTCTACTGATTCATAATATACTATAATATAATATATTTATAATATATTAAAGTTTTTAATATTGCTAATAATATATTAAAGTTTTTAGCATTGTATTTTAATATAATTTTTTTATTAATAATATTACCTAAGTATTGCACCTAGTTAAAAAAAGTACAAGGTAAATACCGCGGTTTTTTCATATGAAAATGCAAAGCAAAAAATACAATTTGCAGAGTAAATGCTTGTTTTTTTGAAAAAATAATACAAATTGTATGTAGGTATAGTGGTAGCGGTAGAGTATAGCCACAGTATAAATAGGGACAGTAGAACCACTCTCCGAAAAATTGGAAGTAAAATCTGTAGTCGCGCATGGCGACCGCGCAATGTTCTTAGTCGCTATTGCCCTACTCTCGCATTGCTACTCGCATAGAAACGTACGGATTTTAACAGGGAAAACCCGCATCCACCACTGGTGAATTACCAATTGCGTACTGCCGGTATTACTTCTTGAGATCAAAGCGCCGACATAGGAGTGGTTTTACTGTGGAACCTCTATATATACTGTGGTATAGCTAAGCGTTGAGTAGTTATAGCAAAAGTAGCTACGCCATCTGAGACACGAAAAGGATGAAATTAGTTTTATTTTCTTTTCTCATGGAGCACGATAGACAGTTTTTTAAAATAGGTAACAAAGCATGTTGTTTTGTTACCTATGTTGCAAATATGTTGTTTTTTTGCAAATTACAAAATATATGTTGTTTTCAATACAAGTTGTTATTATCTACTGAGCATTTAGAATTTTGATTAACGCTCGAATTCATAATAAAGTTAAAGTTGGTACCTGCTTTAACAATGCAATTAATTGTTACAGTTAAAGAAAACTTTAAATTTAAAGTCCACTTTTTATTATGAAATGGAGCGTAAGAAATTTTATAAACTATTCGGAAAATAGCATTTCAAAAAAAGTACTGTATTTTTTATTTTTTCTCAAAAAAATAAAAACAAAACTTAGTTTAAAACATATATACTGACCCATAAAAAATAATTTATTTTTGAATTAAAACTTTTGCAACTAGCATATTGGCTTCTTCTGAGGACGGCTTTTGCAATTTTGAACTTTTTCCCTTTTTAATTTTTTTTTGTTGGAAAAAATTTTCTTTGGGGTATAATTTTTTTATTGGAGGGTATTCTGGATGTGGATGGAAAATCCAAATTGATATCTTTTTGATTTTTTATATAGCATCTATGACTTTAGTATGTATAACGATTCATTTTCTACTTACAACGAAAAGAACACTTTGAAAATAAAACAAGAGTTTAAATTATAAACACAAAACTAAATAAATAATTTCTCACAACGGTCAAAAACCACACTTACAAGTTTTAAAAATTCACAACACAGAATATCGGATACGCAAATTTTCAAACAGGATCCAAACATCTCAAGTACGATTGCGCGAAGCCGTGGAATTTACGAGACCCAGCTTTGTCTGTAGAACCAAGTTAAAAACAAAACAACCATAAACCATAAAACGATTAAAGTCTACTGTGATGTTGTACATCTTCGCAAATCTCTGTAAAATGTAAAGTCCCATAAAATTAATAAACATTGGCTAATCTATTTAAATTGTGTAATAAATGATAAGACGAATACGAATAAAACATTACAGTAAAGATTATGTTTACATTTTACATATTATTATTACATAATAAAACCCACAACACACCCAATTACCCAATGTCAAACATATTCTGCTCTGTCAATGACGTCATATATTTAGAAATACGTAATTGAAAAAATGGCTTGTTGTGACCACAAGAAAATGAAAAACGTCAGAAAAACGTGATGGTTTTAACCTTGAAATCCTTGAATTTTGAATAATATGGTTACGAATTGATCTTAAAATTATGTTAAAAAAACTCGATAATGATTGTAGTAAAATGCGTATACAATTTATCATGTAATGGTCAAGTTGTTGCGTAAAGTTTACATCCCAGAACAACGTAAGAAAACTAACTTTGCATGTATAAATTTAATCTCATAAGTACAAATTCCTTCAGTATTCTGTAAGATTTCAAAAATCAATAATGTCTAAACAAAAGTGTACAGAATTTTTACTAGTAGTGGGAATTAGTGGAGTGACTTGTGGTGGTAAAACAACAACAGCTAAAAAATTAAGAGCCATGTTACCAAAAGCTACAATTATTTCACAAGATGATTATTTTTTGAGTGAGGATGATCCTAGACACATTTGGATTCCTGAATTAAATCATGCTAATTGGGATGTGATAACTAGTTTAGATATGGAAAGGATGTACCGAGATATATCTACGCTTCTAAAGAATGATAGTTCCAGGAGAGTCACCCACAAGTTCCAAAAAATAAGAAAACCAGTCCATGATATTAATTATATCTGTGATATTTTAAAAACAGCTAAGCTTAAAGTTATAATCGTTGAAGGCTTTTGTATCTTTAATTACAAACCTTTGCTGCAATTTTTTGATCTGATGTATTACTTTACATTAACTAAAGAAGAGTGCTTTGAAAGAAGGGAGCTACGAACTTATGATCCACCAGATTGTCCTGGTTATTTTGACCTGTGTGCATGGCCTGAGCATCTTAGCCAATTAGAAGAAGTAAGAAAAACGGTGGATGGTATTAAGTTTTGTAGTGGCAAAGCCGATGTTGTAGAAGATATACTTAGGGATATTTTCTTTTTATATAGCAGCATTTAAAGTATTTTCTTGTATTCCATGTACTTATTTTCTTAGAATATTGTTTTTATTGTTGCTAGCTTTTTTGATATAAAATACACTTTCTATTAAATTAAAAAAAAAATGTAAAAATTACATATGACAATTTTGGCCAAGCTTTTGTTAATTGTTATAAATATACTTATTTTTGTTAAAGTTTATTTTATTTTGAAATAGGGAGGGAATTATTCAAAAGTTTCACTGTATTCTTTGTTTCATATTACGCATTAAAGATAACTTCACTTTCTCATATGGCATTATAGCCAAAGTCGGGGCCTGGCTTCGTCTGCCTCGAAGTATCTCTGTCTCTGGCTGCTCTCCTCCAGTTATCCTCCTTCAATATCTCATTACTATCGGTTCTCACTTCGTCTACCCACCTCTTTTTTGGTCTTCCTGCTGGTTGATGTCCTGTCATATTGCCACCAAGCATTCTACTAGGTGTTCTGTAGTACTGTTCATTATCAATTCTTCTAAGGTGAGCTGCCCAGTGCAATCTTTGTATATTAGAGGATTCTTTGTAATATTAATTAAAAACTAATGATTAATTTAATTAAAATCTACAAAGATTTGGTAGATATCTATGTTGTGTTCCTGTACTTTAGCTAATATTTATTTTACGTTGAATAGTTGGTCGACAGTAGCATCCGGCCTGGTATTCTCCTATCATTTGTTCTGTGAAGTGATTTAATCTCTGATTTACGATCCACATTACTCCTTACAACACACACAGTGAGTTAAAAGATACATAAAAAAATATAGAATGAGAATAAATTAAAAGCTTTATTAAAGCCATGCATAGTTAATTTGTTTACAAGGTCTATTAAAGAGAAATAATATTTCTTATTATAATATACAGGGTAGCGAGAAAGTCTGGAAACACTGTAATTTCTCGGAAACCGCTTAAACTATTGTTATAATTTTTTTTGGGTAAGGGTATTCTAATACGGCCGATATTATAGTGGTAATTACATTGTTGTCAAATCTTCGTTTTTTTTTTGGAAATCTAATGAACTTTCTTATTTTAAATGGAACACCCTGTATATTTTTTGCGTTTTAAAGTCCTTAAGAAATACTGATTATTTTTTATGTTATATTCCCTATACCTAAATGCCATAATTTCGGAGTTATTGCTACATTTATTAAAAAAAAAGTTTTTAACAAATTATACAAATTTTTTTTTTTGAACCGGGTAGATATTATTTTAGGTTCTTTGAGTTATTGGGAACAAAAAAGGTCTTTTGTAATTTTTCTCAAAAGTTAATCCTTTCCGAGTTATAAACAATTTAAAACTGAAAAAATGTTCTGGGTTCAAAAACATAAGTAAAACATATTATTTTTGAAACTATTAATTGCCTAAATTCACGTTCAAACTTTATTTTATCAGATGCCGATAAGTGATTTGGTCTTATTTCATTCTAAAACATTAGTTTTTAGTTGTTAATGATGCGCGATAGCCCGTCCTCTCATATGAGCTTAATTAACAATTAAAAAAAAACAATGCTTTAGAATAAAATATGCCAAAAATTCTTATAGGGATCTGATTGAAAAAGGTTTGAGCTTGAATTTAGGTACTTCGTAATTTTAAAAATGATTTTTTTACTTGTGTTTTTGAACCTTGATCATTTTTCGATTTTTTCAGTTTTAAATTGTTTATAACTCGGAAACCATTAACTTTTGAGGAAAATTACAAAAGACCTTTTTTGTTTCCAATGATCCAAAGAACCTAAAATAATGTCTACTTGGGCCGAAAAAATTGATTTTTATAAATTGTTAAATTTTTTTTTAATAAATGTAGCAATAACTCCCAAATTATTGCATTTAGGTACAGGGAACATAACATGAAAAATAATCAGTATTTCTTAAGGACTTAAAACGCAAAAAATATACAGGGTGTTCCATTTAAAATAAGAAAGTTCACTAGATTTCCAGAAAAACTGAAGATTTGACAACAATGTAATTACCACCATAGTATCGGCCGCATTAGGACACCCCTACCCACCAAAATTTATAAAAATCGTTCAAGCGGTTTCCGAGAAATCACCGTGTTTCCATACTTTCTCGCTACCCTGTATACATATTATTATTATAATCACTACTCGAAACACAAAATATATAGGGATATACAACACAAAAAATCGAGAAGACATGTAGTAAAATATTTCTATTTATAGAATGTAGGACATTATTTATTAATAGAAGGATGTAAACTAAACACAGGTAAGTCTTGCGTTTAAGATTTATTTTTATATTTTTATTTTGGTCTCAGAAATAGTACATGTCGTGATATATCAATCATTGTGTATTGAAAAGCCGAGCTCAAATATTTAGTTCCGGTTAAAAAGTTTTGAGCAGAATTTTGGCAGAAAAAATGCCTCAAAATTAGTTAAATCATATATTATAATAATAAATATCGACTTCCAGATCTAGTTCCGGTCACTTTGAGTGGAAACCTATAAGTCCTGGACTTACGAAGTCAAATTGTTTGTTTAAGAAAATATTTAATTCTTCTTAATAAATTTATAAACAGAATTTTATTTTGATTTAAATACATAATATTGAGTGACCTGTCTACATTCAAAAATATGATATATTAACATACAGTCAAAATATTTTTAAATTGTTGCGGAAATAAGTTACAAAATCTTTAATATCCCAGTTTATTATTTAAAACTTGATTGTAGATAACGAACATTTATTGCATCAGTTCCTCATAAATAATTTTGGCCTATTTCATTTTACAATATTGTTTTTTAGTTGTTGATGCAGCCCGATTGCCCGTCCTCTCATAAGCGCTTCACTAACAATTACAAAACAATATTTTAAAACGAAATAAGCCCAAATTATTTATCGGGAACTGATACAATAAGCAAGGTTTGAGCTTGAATTTCGGCACCTCGTAGTAATTTCAAAAATAATATTTTTTACTTGTTTTTAAGCCTTGAGAAAATGGTAATTTTTCGATTTTTTCAGTTTTAAATTATTTATAACTTTGAAACGATTAACTTTAGGGAAAAATTACAAAAGACTTTATTTGTTTCCAATTTATTTTTATAATTTGTTTCAAATTTTTTTAAAATAAATGTAGCAATAACTCCGAAATTTACGGCATTTAGGTATAGGGAATATTACATGAAAAATAATCAGTATTTCTTAAGGACTTCAAAACGTAAAAAATATACAGGGTGTTCCATTTGAAAGAAGAAAGCTCATTAGATTTCCAGAAAAATGGAAGATCCAAGAACAATGTAATTACCACTAAAATATCGGCTGAATTAAATCGTGCGAGCCGTTTCTAACATAATTGAGGTGTCCCATACATAAAACTCGCACTGTATATGGAAAAATTCAAAAAAAATTGTTTTTCCCTGGAGTAGCTACATAACTATCCACATGTTTTTAAAGGATAGGTTAAATATCGATCTCATGAACTAACAATTGTTACAAAAAAAGATTATTTAAACAATAGGCGTATTTAACTGATATAGGGGAAGTGCGGGTATTGCCGCCCACTTAAGCAATTTATTGAATTATTCAAAAACTACAAGTCTTGAAAAAAAATGTCAACTGTCAAAATACAGTCATTTTATCTACTTCTAATTATTTAAGCCTAAAAGTATTCATTTATTTTATTTTGCGGAGTATGACATTTATTTTCACAAACTTACACTTGGGCGGAATTATCAGACTATGCGGGTAATAGCGCCCACTGATGGTATAATACCGCCCAGGGTTTACATTGTATAAAAATCAAACACAAAATAATTATTTACGCACAAACAACATCTATATATTTTTTTATATAAAAAAACATATTCAAAGAAATACTTAAGTAAAAAAACATTTCAAACTACACTCTATTTGCAATAATCGCATATAAAACTTTTGTGATTATCGTAACCACTACATCAGAGGTTCTCAATCTGTGGTACATGTACCACTGGTGATACATATCATTATTGGTCATTATTGGCGGTGGTACACAAAACACAGAAAAAATTAAAATAGTAGTACTTAGTAAGTATTGATAATACACTTTAAAAATATAGGTGGTACCAAAAATAATAAAAATAACTGTAGGTGGTACATCACTCAAAAAGGTTGAGAACCGCTGCACTACATTCTTTATGCGCCCATTTATGGCAAACTCCGCATCTGTACCACATTTCCGATTTTCCATATTCGCCACAATAGATGCACTCTTCTTCTACGTCGCTGCTGGGATCATCGGAACTGTCATTGCAAATCTCCATTTCATCGTGTAGGGATGAACCGCTTGAAGAACTATCATCGAAGACTTTCCTCGTAACACGTTTAATTTTTTTATTAACGTGTTTTACATTTTTTAAAGTTTTTGCTTTTCTTTCTTTTGTATTTTTCTATTTTCTTTTTGCTCCAGTTCTATTTTTTCTGGAGTCGCCGTCAAAATCTTTGAAATGCCTAATTTTCTACCCCTCTTTTTTAATTTATTTTCAGTTATGACACACAACGGTGTCATTTCTTCAATCGATATATCTTCTTGTCTTTCATTTGTAATTCCTGATTTTGATGTTGAAGGAGTGACATCTGCATGAGCTTCGTTGGCTTTTGATGTACTTGGAATAACATTAGGTTCATTTGTTTCCAAGACTGCATCTTTTGAAGACACTCGATTTGTTTCAGAGGTACAGGGAGTAAGTTCAGTTTCAGGAAGTTGTAGTTCAACAGCGGGAATATTAGAAAGGGTAGAAGGCAAAAAATCTTCGTCCGTGAAAATATTTGGTCTATATGGAACAATACCGCTTATTTCAAAGCCTTTTTGAGCTTTTTCCATGGTAGCTACACGAACGAATGCTCGATTCAAGATTTCAGATACATCAAATGGTGTTATTTTTTTGTGAACATTTCGTCTCATATAGAGTGAACATTCAGTTGAATAGGCAGATTTTAGCGGCCCAAAAAATGTCAAATCTAGTGGCTGTAGCTTATTGGACGTGTGGGGCGGAAACGATAACATAATGATCCCATTTTCACGGCAAAATTCATAAGCAGCTAAAGAACAATGACTGCTGTGATTATCTAGCAACAGCAATGCTGGGTTGTCGTTCGAAGTAGATGCGTGTTTATTAAAATGTTTAAGCCAAATCAAGAATAATTCTACAGTCATCCAGCCTTTGGCCGAGCATTCATATATGGCACCTACCGGTCCATTGCGTTTAAGCTGTTCCGACATTCGGATTCTAGGATAAATAAACATCGGAGGTATATATATCCCTGATGCACTTACTGAGCAGCACAGAGTTATATTTCGACCTCTCTCCCAACTTACAGCTTTTCCCAGTTGTTTGACACCTTTTGGAGCTACAATTTTGGATGGAACCTGCACCGTGGTAATGCCTGTCTCGTCAACATTAAATATGCGGCAGGCTTGAAAGTTATATTTTGTTAAAACTATATTTAAATTTTTGAAAAAAAGGCCTACACTTTCAGCATTAAAACCCGAAATTCTCCCTAAACTGGTTGCCTCGGGTTTCCTCAAACTAAGATTTGGATGCCGTTTTAAGAAAGCTTGAAGCCAGTCTTTATCGGCCATTTTTTTGTCATCGTTGAAGCAGTGTTTGATATTATTTTTAACCGCAAACTCGTAGACGATTTTTCGTAAATCAGTGGCCGTTAGACCATAGAACATCTTTGCCAAATAGATGCAGCGATCAGCCACTCGCTTTTCTTGTTCAGTGGAAAATATAGGATGACGACCTAGTTGTGCTGCACAAGCATTGTTTGTATTTAACGTATCTTTTAATGTAGAATATGGGATACCTGAAAAAAGAACATTAGAAAATGGATTAAAAAATAAAGATCATATATTACCAAACTCTCTTGCACTTTGCCTTTTCCCCTTTCCGCTTCTAACTGCATTTATAGCTTCCTGAAGCTGTTCTGCGCTCCATGTTGCCTTTTTCCGCGAATTCCTCATTGTCTTTGGCATTCTTTATCCTAAATTAAAAATGTATAAATCAATGTATAATACCGCCCACTGGAGGGTAATGCCGCCCAAGTTGGGCGAAATTACCCGCCATCGCCATATTTCAAACAAAACAATTGTTAATCGTTATTTCTCAAAATATTGAAAGAAACTGTTTCGATTCATATATATAAGAGGACCGGTTACTAATTAATAAAAAAATCAATAAATTTAGTATACAAATAAGTTACTCACAAATTATTTTCGAGCTCCCAAAAATTATAGTGGCACCACACAAAACACGTTGACTTCTCTGAAACAACTAAATATGCTTATGGCCGGCGACCTTGTTGCACGGTTCTCTCAGTAGTATCGTGGCGTCATTTCGATGTTGCCAAAGTTACTATTTCTCTATATTTAAGATATTTTATAGAGTGGGCGGTATTTGCCGCTGGGCGGTAATACCCGCAGTTCCCCTAGCATGAACAATTTAATTTTTGTTTGTCTCTCAGCTAATTATTGACATATAGGATAAGTCGGAATTTTTTATAGCCCACAAGAACATCTGCCTGATATAATTTATTTATTTACTAGCTGACCCGGTGAACTTCGTTGCACCTTAGATAATGTGTCATAATTAGATAATGTGTCATAATTTTAATTCTAGATCAATTGGTCGAACGCAATTGCTAGAGATCAATAACTCAAAATCAACTGCTCGAAAATGAATTGCTCGATATAAAAATTGATCGAAATAAAAATTGCTCGAATAAAAAAGAAAATTATATGTCCAAATATTTATTCACAATAATGCAAAATTTGTAGGTATATAAGAGAGGTACATTTAATAGGACAAATTATTTAATATTCTACGTATATAATCACAGATATTAATTTGTGGTTCATAATATGTAATTGTTTATTAAACGCAATAACCTATCAACACTATCTCTATATCTTCTATGATCATTTTGAGGTTGTTTGCCACTTATGGATACTCGTTCTCAGAGGCATCTTTCAGTGCATCACAGGTTTTCGATTTCTTTCTAACGCATTAAGTTGGAAGTGACAGAAAAATGGTACGTCCGTGATCACAGTTTGTTATAACATTTATTCTAGTTGTTGATAGATGGCGCTATAATCGAACAAAAAATGATTTAGGAATTATATATACGACTATAATCTGTACAATTTATAAGACTATACAAATCAAAGAAAATAACATTTTATAAATGCAATAAACACAATTGATTTGTTTTTATACCAAATTGCAAATTAAAGGGTTAAACTGCAATACCCTTTTCATATTTGGCTGATTACGATTCTGACAACTGTCACAATTAACTTAAATGTCAGATTATAATAAATGTTATAAATGTGTATTACCACGGACTTACCTTTTTTGCGGTTACTTGTGACATACTGAAAAATGCCTCTGAGAAGGACCACACTGTTCAAATTTTTAGTTCATTTAAACTTTGTTCTTGTTCTAGAGCGGAAATAAATTTCTGCCGTTATTTTTCTTATATTTCCAAAGCTCAAACATATTTAAGATTTATAATGGTAGGGGAGCAAAGTATGCTAAATGTGCAGTCACTCGAGCGCTTTGGGGACCTATTGGATTGTGGAGAGTAGGTCCTAAAACCAAAAAAAGTTAATTAAAGTTTTCTATTTTAGTGGGCGCTTGCCATTTTTTAATTAATTTTTCATTTCAAATAATGGTTTTTTCCAATTATAACGCCATCTATCCATAATTCGAAAAAATGTTTCTAATAAAAGTTACTTATTTTTACGTAAGGAATCCAAATCTTCAATAAAAAGATGGGGCTCCTATTTAAGATTTTAAAGTAACCCTCCTCCCCACTACCGTGAGGGGTTGTGTTTGGTGCCGTCCGATAGATTTTTCAAAAATATTGAATAAGTGTATTTTACAGTTTTTCGATCTGATGTTCATTTCGCGAAATATCGCGGGATTCGTATTTTAGATATTAAATTTACCCCCCACCCCTCTTCGTGGGAAGTCGTGTTTGGTATCATTCGATAGATTTTTAAAAAATATTGAGAACGTATCTTTTAGTTTTTCGATCTGTCATTAATTTCGTGAAATATTCGCTTTTTTCTTGTGAAATTTTGGGGCTCACCCATTTTTCTACGCCCGGCTCAAATCGTCAGATTTTTGAAATATACACTCTTTTGCATGTACTTAACTTAGCTTATCTTAATCTGACAATTTCGAGTTTTTTTAAGGATAGATTTTTTTTTTCGGGCCCCCCTTAACGAACTCCCCTGTGTTAAGAGCCAGTATATGGTAGAGGTACATCTGCAGTGTACCAGGTTTCTCCCCATATGATAATCTGACGCGCTCGAGTAACTGCAAAAATCCCCTCTTGGGCTCCCCTACCATAATAAAGATGTTTTCAGCATAAATTAATATACGATTATATATGTGGAATATCATATAATTTGTTCTATTATACTATCTTTCTTATGTCTATATTTTGTACTATTGTGAATAAATATTTTAGATATACAATTTTCTTTTTCATTCGAGCAATCAACTTTGAGTAAATGTGACCTTTCGGCAGTTGCTTTTCTCTGTAATAATTGTATAAACTCTAAAAAACGTAGGTGTTCTACAAAATATTTTATAGAAAAATTTTTTGATCAACAATAGAGTTTGATTTTATGCTTCTGTATTTTGGTAAAATTTTAAAAGCATTAAAAAGAGTAAACTGACGGACGGACCTATTGGAAAGAGAGCGAAGTGTTCTTGCGCTAGTTTTTTGGGGAAAAATTATTATTGTAGTAGAGATACACGCCTTCGCCAAAATTTTGATTATTATACCAGAGACATGGTCCTTCGGCAAAATTTTGAAATATTTTTGGTACATTAAAAATAGTAATCGATAAATTAAAAACTTCATAATTTCACGGATGTTAGTACAATTTTCGCCCGTTCTTCTCGTGTGCTTAATGTCGTCTCTCGTGCTCTCGTGTTGTCCTACGGGCTCGTTTTGTTATCTCGGAAATTAATTGAGCTAGAGAGACGATTTATATACCGTTGGATAGCGAACATAACTGCCAAATTTCATAAAAATCGGTCTAGTAGTTTCGGAGGAGTATGGCAACAAATACAAAGAAAGAGAATTTTTTATATATATATAGATGTTAAATATTTAAATGGCTATTAAAAAATAACGGTTGAAGATAAAAAACTGAAAATTTAGGATTGTGTGTATATTTTGGTTCTACATCGTATAAAATTAAGAAAAAAAAATTTGGCCAAAAAAATTTAAAATAATTTTGGGGGGGCAAGCCCCCTTTTCACTTAGGTAGAATGTTCCACTTCAGAAACCATCCCGGGTTCATGCACAACAACTTTGATTAAGGTCATTATACGATCAAATGCATAGTTTGCGAGTCTATACGGAACATACATACATACAAACATTCATTTTTATTTATATAGAAGAGATAATATTTAGGTGGCTATTAAAAATTAACGGTTGGAGATAAAAAAGTGAAAATTTAGGATTGTATGTATATTTTGGTTCTACATCGTATAAAATTAAGAAAAAAAAATTTGGCCAAAAAAATTTAAAATAATTTTGGGGGGGCAAGCCCCCTTTTCACTTAGGTAGAACATTCCACTTCAGAAACCATCCCGGGTTCATGCACAACAACTTTGATTAAGGTCATCATACGATCAAATGCATAATTTGCGAGTCTATACGGAACATACATACATACAAACATTCATTTTTATTTATATAGAAGAGGTAATATTTAGATGGCTATTAAAAATTAACGGTTGGAGATAAAAAAGTGAAAATTTAGGATTGTATGTATATTTTGGTTCTACATCGTATAAAATTAAAAAAAAAAAATTTGGTCAAAAAAATTTAAAATAATTTTGGGGGGGCAAGCCCCCTTTTCACTTAGGTAGACCGTTCCACTTCAGAAACCATCCCGGGTTCATGCACAACAACTTTGATTAAGGTCATCATACGATCAAATGCATAGTTTGCGAGTCTATACGGAACATACCTACATACAAACATTCATTTTTATTTATATAGAAGAGGTAATATTTAGATGGCTATTAAAAATTAACGGTTGGAGATAAAAAAGTGAAAATTTTGGATTGTATGTATATTTTGGTTCTACATCGTATAAAATTAAGAAAAAAAAATTTGGCCAAAAGAATTTAAAATAATTTTGGGGGGGCAAGCCCCCTTTTCACTTAGGTAGACCGTTCCACTTCAGAAACCATCCCGGGTTCATGCACAACAACTTTGATTAAGGTCATCATACGATCAAATGCATAGTTTGCGAGTCTATACGGAACATACATAGATACAAACATTCATTTTTATTTATATAGAAGAGGTAATATTTAGATGGCTATTAAAAATTAACGGTTGGAGATAAAAAAGTGAAAATTTAGGATTGTATGTATATTTTGGTTCTACATCGTATAAAATTAAGAAAAAAAAATTTAAAATAATTTTGGGGGGGCAAGCCCCCTTTTCACTTAGGTAGACCGTTCCACTTCAGAAACCATCCCGGGTTCATGCACAACAACTTTGATTAAGGTCATCATACGATCAAATGCATAGTTTGCGAGTCTATACGGAACATACATACATACAAACATTCATTTTTATTTATATAGATTTATTCACGGGCAAGCCCCATTCAGATATAAATGTTACAGTGTTCTAAATTATCATAATATAGCATGACAAAGTGGTTTAAGAAAAAATAATTCTATGAGTAGTACAGTTACAAAAAAGAAAAAAGAATAAGATAACATATAGGTCAGTACAATTACAAACAAAAGATAACACATAAATCAATTCAAAAATGTTCCAAGATATAACGGTTTTGAGTTATCTAATACATACAGATCATGTAACACTAATCACAATACAAAAGCTCTGGCCCAAAGTATTAAAAAGTTAAACAGTTAGGGAAGAAAATGATTTTTAAAGCGAAAAACTGACATATTAAAAATTTCGAGGTTATTTAATAGGGGTAATTTTCTGTAATCGAAAGTTATATTCTATAATTTAATTTCGAACTTAGAGGATCTTTGCGTAAAGTAACTCGTGGACCTCCCAACGTAACAGAATTTATACACAATAGATATAATTCGATATACCTAAATAAGAAAACAATAAAAAGTTTCTTAAATATGGGTGGCCCGTTTTTTCTGACGAGCATTTTATGTACTTTACTATTTCATGAGGTTTAGGTACTTCCTTTAAATGGAATAAAACAAACCTTTTGATCCGATTAACACAGACATTGTACAGCGCATGCAATTTATCTAAAAAATCAAGTGCACATTGCGAAAACTAAAAACAAAAAACATTGCTTTACAATAAATAATAATTAACAGGTTTGTTTATACCTTTATTTCAATTAGTTAAATCAATATATTATCTATCTACATATCTATAAGTTGTCTTGCGTTATTTTAATATGTATGTACGAAATTCTATATAGGTAAGTAAATTTGTTCTATCACATAATTATATTATGTAGGTACTTGTTACCTATAGAGTGCGTCCATAAAGTAACGCATAAATTCAATATTAGCTAAATACACAACATTAGTAGAAATTCCAGAAATAGGTCGATTTTTATTTTTAAATTACAATTTTTTGTCTTATATCATACTAGTGACGTCATCCGTCTGGGCGTGATGACTTAATCGATGATTTTTTAAATGAGAATAGGGGTCATGTGATCGTATATGCAATGCTCTATTCAGTAATATAAACATTAACATAATTGTTTGTACAGGGTATACAAAAAAATTTTTTTAATTAAATTAATTGAGACAAAAAGAAGAATGCATTTTATTTATTTAGTTCAAAATACGTTTTATAGTTGTAAAAAAACAGAAAAATAATGTTTATTTGACAAATAAATATTGTTTTTAGCTTAAATTCAATGTCAAAACTGCCACCCACCTGCCTCTTGGCAGTTTTAACATTTCATTTAAGCGAAAATCAATGTTTATTTTTCAAATAAAAAGTTTTTTTCTGTTTTCGGATAGTACTAAAATGAATTTGGAATTAAATAAATTGCATACATACATATTCTTCTTGTTGTGTAAATTAATTTAACTAAAAAAAACTTTTTTTGATGCCGTGTATAAATAATTATGTTAATATCTATATTACTGAATAGAGAACTGAATAACCTTTCAAGTGAACTATCACATGACCCCTATTTTCATTTTAAAAATAGTCGATTACGTCATCACGCCCAGACAGATGACGTCACTCAAATTGACCTGTTTCGGGAATTTCTAATAATGTTTTTTATTTAGCTAATAATGAATTTATGCGTTACTTTATGGACGCACTGTATAAAAATATGACTACTAAATTTACAATCAAGATGCAGTAGAAATAAACAAACCAAGACACGTTAAATGCTACTAGGAGCACTACCAAATCATAATTTACAATGTATACCTATACATTGTAAATCCCAAATCATGATTTCCAAAGTTTATACATTGTAAATTATGATTCGGGAGTGCTCCTAGTAGCATTTAACGTGACTTGGTTTGTTTATTTCTACTGCATCTTGATTGTAAATTTAGTATAGTCATATTTTTATACAGTGCGTCCATAAAGTAACGCATAAATTCATTATTAGCTAAATAAACAACATTATTAGAAATTCCCGAAACAGGTCGATTTTTATTTTTAAATTTTATTAAATTTAAATACATCTTGATTGTAAATTTAGATTAGGTATTTAATAGGTATATAGTTTTTACTTTACATGCGACAAACAATGGCCAATCTTTCTTACGCACTAAACTAATTAAATGCATTGACGAAGAACGAAGAAACACTGCATATATACTTTTAGATCTGTTCAACAAGGTGTATACAAAAGGAGTAGTACCCCAAGATTGGTTGCTGTCCACGTTTATAACACTACCAAAGGCATGCGACAGAATGCTCCCAGCACAGAACAATTTCCTTAACAAGCCACACACATTCCTCAAAATAATACATGAAAGACTATACAAAAAAAATAGAAGAAGATATAGATGACACCCAATTTGGATTCAGAAGAGGACTAGAAACGAGAGAGGCTCTGTTCGCTTTTAACGTTCTCGCGTAAATATGACTAGATATGAACCGGGATATCTATGTCTGCTTTATAGTTTATCAAAAGGCTTTCGATAGAATACGACATCAGGAACTCGTAGAACTGTTAGAAGAAAAGAATGTGGACAGTCGAGATATACATACGGGTTATCGTTAATCTGTACTAAAATCAAAAAGCAAAGGTTAGAATCGAAAATGTCGAAATAGAAACTATAGATATCAAAAGAGGTGTTAGACAGGGTTGCGAGTTGTCTCCATTGTTGTTCAATCTGTACAGCGAAGCTATTTTAAGGAAAGCAATATCAGAGTAAGAACAGGGTGTAACACAAGACAGTCTAGAACAGTGGTGGGCAAACTTTTGTAATGGAGGGCCACAAATTTCAAGAAATTCTATAAGAGGGCAAATTCTATATAATTCTACAAGAGAATTATAGAAAAAATGCATTTTGTGTTAAAACTATTATATACCCTATTCCACGAACATACGCCTGTTTTGGATTACTTCGACAACGAATATTTTACTGTGCAAAATAAGAAGAACGAAAGTAAATTGAAAATTACATTGTTGTTTATTGGAATAATTATTAGCGCCATTTACTTTCGTACTTCTTATGTTGCACAGTAAAATATTCGATGTCGAAGTAATCCAAAACAGGCGTATGTTCGTGGAATGGCCCATAATATGTATGTTGTCCGTTGTCCATGTTGATAGACCCTCGGCGGGCCGGATTAAATATTTTCGCGGGCCGTACTTTGCCCATCACTGGTCTAGAAACACTGTAACGATTTGTAAATAGATTACATCAAGCCAGTATAAAATGGGGACTACTAAATGAACGTTAATAAAACCAAGTTCATGATTATTTTTAAGCAACATCCCTAGGGAGGCTATATATCGAGAGAAAACAAGAGTATTGTTAATCAATACCTTCCTCAGGAGGATAATAGCCTTAACATACTACGTGTTCTCTATTTTGTTGTACGGAATGAAAATCTGGACACTAAAAGTTGAAACCTTTTGAGATGTGGTGCTATAGAAGCTTCAACGACATATGAAACTGGAACGCTCCCAAAGGACTGGCTAACTTCCATATAAACAGGCCTTCCCAAAAGAAATAAGGCAGGCAAATGTGAGGACCATAGAATGATAAGTCTATGAGTCATGCTGCAAAAATCTTTAGAATCATTCTAACTAGTCCAGAAAGCCACTGCGCATCCGCTAGGAAAAATATTCTGATTCGGATTTTTTGCACAATCTTACTCAAAAAGGACTTTTAACAAATTTGCATGTTGCCAGGACCAAAAGGTGGTCAAAAATTTTTTAAACGTTTTTTTTTGTTTTTTTCCTAAATTTTTTTTTTTTTTGATGGAAAAAAGTTTTTTTAGGTTTTTTGGATCATTCCAAACAGAAAAGGTCTTTAGTGACTTTTCTCTAAAAATGATAGTTTTTGACATAAGCGATTAAAAATTGAAAAATTGCGAAATCGGCCATTTTTAACCCTCAAAAACTATGTGAAAAACTGAAAATTTGAATGTTGCCAAGGCAGGCAGATATTCTTTAAACAGCGATTGATAAAATCCCGAAGAGTTTTTTGCAATACAATATTCAAAACTCCTTTGTTTTTTAATTGCTAATCAAGCGTGCGCGACACTATTTTCCACCGACAGTATGGTGCAAATGAAAGGAATAAATTCGTTATTTCGTAAACCGGCGACTTTAAGAAAAAATCCCGAAACAGGTCGATTTTTATTTTTAAGTTATGATATTGTGGCATATGTGGTATACTAGTGACGTCATCCGTCTGGGCGTGATGACGTAATCGATTATTTTTTTTAAATGAGAATAGGGGTCGTGTGGTAGCTCGTTTGAAAGGTTCTTCAATTCTCTATTCAGTAATGTAAACATTTACATAATTATTTATACAGGGTGTCCTTCTACTTCTTTTTTTGTCAAATATATTAAATTTAATAAAATTTTTTTGGAACACCCTGTATAAATAATTATGTAAATGTTTATATTGCTGAATAGAGAATTGAAGAACCTTTCAAATAAGCTAGCACACCTAGCTATTCTCATTTAAAAAAATCATCGATTACGTCATCACGTCCAGATGGATGACGTCACTAGTATACCATATGTGCCACAATATCATAACTTAAAAATAAAAATCGACCTGTTTCGGGATTTTTCTTAAAGTCGCCGGTTTACGAAATAACGAATTTATTCCTTTCATTTGCACCATACTGTCGGTGGAAAATAGTGTCGCGCACGCTTGATTAGCAATTAAAAAACAAAAGAGTTTTGAATATCGTATTGCAAAAAACTCTTCGGGATTTCATCAATCGATGTTTAAAGAATATCTACCTACCTTGACAACATTCAAATTTTCACTTTTTCACATAGTTTTTGAGGGTTAAAAATGGCCGATTTCGCAATTTTTCAATTTTTAATCGCTTATATGTCAAAAACTATCATTTTTAGAGAAAAGTCACTAAAGACCTTTTCTGTTTGGAATGATCCAGAAAACCTAAAAAAACTTTTTCCATTCAAAAAAAATAATTTTAGGAAAAAGACAAAAAAAAAACGTTTAAAAAATTTTTGACCACCTTTTGGTCCTGGCAACATGCAAATTTGTTAAAAGGAGTCCTTTTTGAGTAAGATTGTGCAAAAAATCCGAATCAGAATATTTTTCCTAGCGGATGCGCAGTGGCTTTCTGGACTAGAACTCATAGCAAATGGGACGCATATCTGAGTCGATCGTAGTAAGGTGTTTGAAAGGGAACAGCCAATAGGGAAATAATTCTGGAATTGATGCTGTTGGTGGAAAGATATTTAAAGATAAATTTATATGGCAAAAACTTTATGGAAGAATATTGTCAAAAATCACAAAAAAATAGAGAGAGGTAGTACCAATTTATTGGTTCACAGAAGGAAGATCAACAATAGAGTCAAATAATAAAATAATTGATGGATTCGACCGTTACTTGATGGAAGTTCATTTTATCTAACAATAAAACACTGAAAACGTTTGTTTTTTATACTTCCACAAAATTTATTATAACTATGTAACTACAGCTGTTTCGGCAGAGTGCCTTTTTGAAGTGATTTCGTTTCCATAGGTTCTAATAAAGATAGCTTAAGGCCTTTATTTTGAATATGCAAAATTTGAAACTCTTCATTAAAAGAATGATTATGATCTAGAAGGTGAAGTGCGTATGTAGAAGTGTCTGTTTTTTATTGTTGAAAGCCCTTTTGTGTTCTGCTATCCGTTTGTCAAAGGTTCTGCCAGTTTGACCAATGTAAGTTTTCGGACAGTCACCACAAGTTAGTTTGTAGACACCACTCTGTAGTTGTTTCCTCTTTCGGCTCTTATTGTTCTAAATACATTTGCTTAAGTTGTTGCTAGTTCTGAAAGCTGGTGTTATTCTTTTCTTTTTTATGTAGTCGACAAGATAACAACAAAAATAGCCGGATACATAAAAAAAGGAACAACACCAGCTTTCAGAACTAATAACAACTTAAGCAAATATACTAAGAACAATAAGAGCCGAAAGAGAAAAGAACTACAGAGTGGTGTCTACAAACTAACTTGTGGTGACTGTCCGAAAACTTACATCGGTCAAACTGGCAGAACCTTTGACAAACGGATAGCAGAACACAAAAGGCTAGCTTTCAACAATAGAAGAACAGACACTTCTACATGCGCACTTCACCTTCTAGATCATAATCATTCTTTTAATGAAGAGTTTCAAATTTTGCATATTCAAAATAAAGGCCTTAAGCTATCTTTATTAGAAACTATGGAAATTAATAAATTAAAAAAAGAATGTGTGTGTACTTTGTACGCACGTAAGAAGATATTCTTCTATTATATAATAGGTAATTTAAACGAAGTAAATATACTTAAAAGGTTATTTGTACTTATTTTATTTAAAAATCAAACTAACTTTCTTATCTACCACTTTAAAAAAAGAAGAATATCTTCAAAAATTATATAATAATATACTTACAATCATAAAATCTATAAAAAAAAATAAAAAAATAATAACTTGCTTGGGGCTTGAACCCACTTCACGTCTACCGCGCCGTACGAAAGTTGACGCCATTTCAAACTGCACCAAACTCGTATACGTCATGTGGGAATATACACAAACTAAACGTTTACACCATAAATTTATATGAATTTAATAAAATTATTAGTTTGATTTTTGTCGAAATAAAATACAACAAAATATAGAGTAAGAAAACGATATATGAGATGAAGATTTGTAGAAAGTTTGTTCGTAATCAGATTATGTAAATTAAAGCATTGCCTACTAATAGGTAACTACATTATTTTGTTTACATTTTCCAAATATATAGGTATTGAAACTATTAGGTATTTCCAACTGAAACATTTAGAATTACTTATCTGCGGCTTTTCAAAACTATTTAAAAAGTCACTATAATTATAAATTTGATTTTATTTCTGTCCACACATCAATAAAAACTAATATTATACAATATTTTTGTTTACCGATAACCTCCATATTGAACAATTATTGACAGATCATTTCAAAATTTCAACACCCAATCAGAGCCCGTATAACAACTAATACCATACTGTCGGTGTGCGCATGCGCGAGAATCAATCAAATTTTACCCTCAATCGAGCCGCTAAAGAAGAATATCTTCAAAAATACAGATATAATTCTGAATGACCAACGCGCAAAAGGATAGCTTTCAACAATAGAAAAACAGACACTTCTACATACGCACTTCACCTTCTAGAATTCTAGATCATAATCATTCTTTTAATCAAGAGTTTCAAATGTTGCATATTCAAAATAAAGGCGTTAAGCTATCTTTATTAGAATCTATGGAAATTAATAAATTAAAAAATACAGATATAATTCTGAATGACCAACTCGCAAAAGGATAGCTTTCAACAATAGAAAAACAGACACATACGCACTTCACCTTCTAGATCATAATCATCATTTTAATGAAGAGTTTCAAATTTTGCATATTCAGATAAAGGCCTTAAGCTATCTTTATTAGAATCTATGGAAATTAATAAATTAAAAAATACAGATATAATTCTGAATGGCCAACTCGAAAAAGGATAGCTTTCAACAATAGAAAAACAGACACTTCTACACACGCACTTCACCTTCTAGATCATAATCATTATTTTAATGAAGAGTTTCAAATTTTGCATATTCAAAATAAAGGCCTTAAGCTATCTTTATTATAATCTATGGAAATTAATAAATTAAAAAATACAGATATAATTCTGAATGACCAACTCGAGACAAACAGCTCCCCACTCCTCAACCTCTTCAGTTAAAGACTTTAAAAAGGCAAACACATAGTAAACGAAATCACTTGAGAAAGGCACTCTGCCGAAACAGCTGTAGTCACATAGTTATAATAAATTTTGTGGAAGTATAGAAAACAAGCGTTTTCAGTGTTTTATTGTCAAATAATAAAAAATGCAAATGAATAAAAATTAGAATTGGAAACGATATTTAATCGACTTCAAACTGGCATTTTCCAGCCCAGGAGAAATAAAGAAAAGGGAAAGAGCAAGATCAAAATGGCTGCAAAAAGTTGAAGAAGACTTACAAAACGCAAGAGAAAGAGAATGGCAGGGAAAAACTAGTCAAATATCACTTAAATTTAATAAAATTTACATAAATAGATTCGTCTTCAAATTACAATAATTTCATAGGTACTTATATCATTGCGCCAACTCAGAATTTTGGTTAATGAGGGCGTAAATTGATATAAATAAATCTAAAATCAAACGAGTACGTACGTGGGTTAGAGAGAGAAAATAAATTTTGTGATTCGGCAGTTTATAAATCTTTCTGTAGTTATTATATAAGCCAGAGGCTTCCTCTTATCTTATGGAAAATAAAGAAGGAATAATTTGGCCAGTCGCACGAAAGTACATATAAAGTTCCTCTAATCGGCTTAGTCACGCTGTTTTCAATGTCGACTAGAATAATATAGTATTTATGATTGACAGTTTATGGACTTCAAAAATGCGATTTTCTTCTTCTTCAAATGCAAATCCACTAATGGATGTTGGCGATCACATTTTCCATTAACTCTCTGTTTCTTGCAATGTGTATCAGAGATTGTATGTCGTTAATCCCTGTCCATTGCCTTATGTTTCGGAGCCAGGACATTTTCTTGCGTCCTATTCCTCTCTTGCCTTCAATTTTACCCTGGATTATAAGTTAAAGGAACTGGTATTCTTCGTTTCGCACGATGTGACCCAAATATGCCGTTTTTCTTTTCTTGATGTTTTCGAAAAGCTGATGTTCTTGGTTGATTCTTTTAAGGACATCCACATTTGTGACTTTCGCCGTCCATGGTATCTTTAGGATACGGCGATAAAGCCACATTTCAAAGGCTTCTAATCTGTTTATATCCCTCGTTTTGAGTGTCCAGCCCTCTATGAAATATAGCAGTACCGACCACACGTAGCATTTAGTATGCGATTCTCATAAAATTGAATTACAATGTACGCCGTTATTAATCAAAATTCAGAGTTGGCGCAATGATATGAAATTATTTTAATTTCGAAACGAATCTATTCATGTAAATTTTATTACATCATACTTTCTATAAGATGTGTGCGGTGTCCATTTTTTTTACATTATTTTTTATTTATTAAGTACAGTAGAGCGTCGATTATCCGAACTAATTGGGGGGCAGGGGTGTTCGACAAATCGATTTTTTCGGATAATCAACTGTATTGACATAGCAATACTATTTATCCATAGGCAAATGAAAGCCTTACATACATCTTTACATACTTACAGACATACATGTATATCTTAAGTGACAAATAGGATAGAAATTAATTGTCTGTATTTGCAACAAAATGAAGATTTTTTCAATTTTCTTCTGCCAAAGCAATCCTACCCGTTTACGAGCGGCTGGGTTACGTGTTTTTTAATCATGTATCTGGCAAAGTATTTTAGAATGGATTAAAAAATATAAAATTTGATTTTCGGTGTCAGTTTGGCATCACAAACTATGCTCCCTGGAATTTAGGGAGGAGGAATAGGTTCTCCTCAGGATCTTTTTTGAGCAAACCGCTTACATACAGCATCATCTAAATCCGTGTTTAAGGCAAGTTTGATCGCATTACGATTTGTGGATCCGTCAGAAGAATTAAGCCGGAACATAGAGTTACTTATGACCGTCTTTTGTTTTTTATCCGTCTTACCAGCCTACCAACTTTTTATTCATTGGATAAATTGGTTGCAGATTCACCTCCCTCTAACCGTTTGTTAATCTCGTGTTTATTTTTCATAGAATGGGCAATACGCTTACGTTTAGGCATTTTCAATCGAATTTTTACACGGCAAGTCGGGAGTTCGGATAAGCGGTCGTTCGGTTGATCGACGTTCGGATAATCGACGCCCTACTGTACCTACTTTTTATATTTCTATTACTTTGTTATTTATTACCTTTCTGATTTATGCATATTTTGGATCTATTTATGTTTTGCTGTCCCACTTCAACTAATATCAAATCATCTATTTACTATATTTTTAAATTATGATTACGATGTAAAGTGACCAAATAACCTTTAATACTGATAATACGTTGCATAAATTATAGAGCAAGGAAAATAACTACATATATTATTTCAGATATTAAATAACAAGTACACAATTAATTACGCAATGAAGGACATTTAATCAACGCTTATTTTTTAAATATAATTTACATTTTAATTTTATTATAGTCCGGGAGGTAACGTCAAATTTGACCGGAGCATTTTGGCATATTAACAAATGATGTGCCAGCTGGCGCAAAACCGGGCATAAAATAAAAAAAATAGGAATAATAATACTAAAAATAATGACACTTTAAGGCACTTTTTATAATCACGTTTTTAGTAAGTAAAAGTAAGAGAGTATTACAGTCGAACCCGCTTATTAGAATACCTGTTATAGGAATATCCCGGTTTAAGGAATAAAAATTTGAGCTACCGAAACGTTTTTACTTGCTAGCAATGATCGGTTATTAGAATATCCCGGTTATAGGAATACTTTCTGGAAGACAGAAGAAGTAGAGGTAGACCACCCACCTACACGATGGACAGACGACGTCAAAAGGATTGCTGGGAATTGGTTGCAGAAAGCCCAAGATCGACAAAACTGGAAGAAATTAGGGGAGGCCTATGTTCAACTTTGGATGCAGAAGGCTGGATGATGATGATGATGAGGAATACTTTTGATTGGTACGAAGGCTATTCCAATAAGCGGGTTAGACTGTATAAAAACAATTATTTTTCAAATCAAAAAGTCCAATTTTAAAAACAAAAAGGATTTCCGATGCCGGGAATCGAACTCGAGTCTTCGGGATGAAAGCGTGTGAAAGCCAGGTATCCTATTCAATAGACTAGTGACTAGACCAGTGGTCGGCAAACTTTTTAGCTAAAGAGCCAAATATGAACATTATAACTTTATAACTATTTAAAAAATTGGGAGTCAAATTCGTTTGTTCAGCAAACTTTTATTACATAAAACTAAAGGGTCTATTCGGTTAAGATAATGAAAAATGCTCCCCGCGATATTCCATAAATAAAAAAGAATGTGTCACGTAAGAAGTTATACTTCTATTATATGATTTAAACGAAATTAATATACTTTTTATTTATATTTTGTTTAAATATTAAACTAATTTATACTTACTACTTATCAAACATTTTTATTAGAACAGTGCCAAAAATTAAAATAATAAAAGAATAAAACACACACAAACACATTAAACAAGCCACAAATGATGTCTGAACATTAATTGTCGAAAATTTTTTTTTACTAAATACGTATTTTCTGAAAATACAATTATATAATAAATATACTTACAATCATAAAATGTATTAAAAAAAAACAAAAAAGAAAGTTTCTATTGGGACTCGAACCAGCGCTGATAAGCGCGGTTGGTATTGGAATTCATTCGCCTTCAACGCTTAGCCACGGACACTATGGGTCATTATTTACGAAGATCGACTAACTAAACGGATTAAACTTGTGATATTTTGATATTTTGAAAATTGATCAAAATATTTTAATTTTGAATTGAAATGATTTAGAATTGAAAAAATACAACAAAACATAGAGTAAGAAAACAATATATTAGGTGAATATTGATAGAAATTTTGATGGTAATCAAATTATATAAATAAAAGTATTACATACTATGTATTTTGGCAGATCAAATAGGTAGGTTTATACCCATGATACATTAACAATTGTTACGTACCTGTTGCTTTTAAAAACTATTTAAAAGTCACTACAATATTATTGTCCTTTTCATTATCATTTTTCAGTGCGTCACAAATGATAGGAAAAAGGGTAAGTCCGTGATAATACACATTTATGACATTTATTCTAACATGACATTTTAGTTAAATCTGACAGTTGTCACATTTTATTTTCAATTTAGAATAAAAACAAATCAAATGTGTTTCTTGCATTTATAAAATGGTATTTTCTTTGATTTGTATAGTCTTATAAATTATACAGATTATATTTGTAATATTATTATCTAATTAAAAAAAATTATTTTTTTTTAATAAGGCGCCATCTATCGACAACTAGAATAATCACAGAACTAGAAGTAATCACCGACGTGCCTTTTTTTCTGTCACATACAATTTAATGCGTTAGAAAGAAATCGAAAAACTGTGACGCACTGAAAGATGATCATGAGAAAAAGAATATAAACTTTTTTGTTTCTGTCCTCACAACAATAAAACTAATATATTATACATTTGTTTACCTTTACCTTTACCTCCAAACCACAGCTGTCCTACAGCTGCCATATCGGATAATTTTTGACATGTCATTTGAACATCCAATCAGAACAAAGTTATAATGCGCATGCGCCGGGCTGATAGGTTTTAACATATAAAAATTCACCCTCTATCGCCGGTAAAGAAGTATAACTTCAAAAAACCACATGTTCTACATCAAAAAGTATTCGACCAAAAAAATTTTTAAACGCCTTAAATTTCCATAACCCCCCAAAAAATTAAAACGTGCTTTTCGGATGTAGGCGATTTCTTTCTTTAATAATCTTCGTAGAAACGTTTCGCTTTGAAAGGTTTTATCAGAGAACAACGGTTTTATTTCCTAGAACACTATATTTTTTACAAAATTTTTTGTGCAAAATCCTATTTTTTTTTTAAATGTTGATATGTAGAACCGAAAAGGGAAAAGAACAGCAAACGTGAGCTTTTTCAGCTGATCATAAGAATCACGAATACTATTTGAAGCATTGAAAATGATCATGTCTTCCTTCTCCAGACCACTTGTGTTGTGAACATTTTTTTCTTCTCCAATATTTCCAATTCAACACAAAGACGTTCGAATTTAGAGCCTCATACCTCCTTGTTCTTAAATCCAGAAATTATATTTCAAAGCTATTAATGTCAATTTCAAAAGGAGGAATTTTCAACTTAGTTATCGTAACATTAAGAGGATTTTTGAGAAATGCTAAAGTTTGTAAGTTTGATAAAAGCTAATTTATCAGAATAATATGTAAGTAATGTTTTTCCTCTTGCTTGGGCAGCCTACGGAGCTCTGAGAGACATATTTAGGAGCAGTATACCGATCGGTTTAAAAAGACAAGTGTTTGACCAATGTGTGCTACCGGTAATGACATATGGAGCAGAGACACTGACTCTAACCAAGGCAACAGCGTCGAAAATGCGGGTTGCTCAAAGGCGCATGGAAAGATCCATGCTGGGCGTAACTCTACGGGATAAAATAAGAAATGAAGATCTCAGACAAACAACCGGTATCGCAGATGTTGTAGAACGTATCACCAGGCTCAAATGGAACTGGGGAGGACACGTCGCCAGGCTGAAAGATTCAAGATGGGCACGAAGGCTGATGGAGTGGAGACCAAGAGAAGATAAACGAAGTAGAGGAAGGCCGCCTACACGATGGACAGATGATATCAGGCGGATTAGTAAAAACTGGCAAAAATCAGCACAAAACCGTGAAGTGTGGAAACAATTGGGGGATACCTATGTCCAGCAGTGGACGTGAATTGGTTGGATGATGATGATGATGAATGTTTTTCCTACCAAGGTTTTTTTTTAATGAAAATATTATAACGCTTTACGTGGATATTTCGGAGCCGCTCCGGAGCACATGCGGCTCCGGAGCCGCACTTTGCCGACCACTGGACTAGACCATACATAGATGTGAGTCACGGAGATAAATATTTGACATATAATTCTAAGGTTTTTAAACGCTTTTCTTTACTTCAATAGTTTGCATCAAATCGTTAGACGTTAATTTGACTTACTTTTCTTCAATGCAAATGAATGAAAATTTGCAGACATATGCATTCGCGGGAAAAATACACGAATAGTCAATAAATTTTTTTATGTTTATTAATTGTTTAAATAAAAAACGATTTTAATGGAAAATGCTTATATTATCTTGTTTTTTACAATGTAGAAACTTGAAACTTTTACGGATTGTAGCTAATGATATGAACTATACATAATTTCACTTTTTACGTTAATTGTTTACGTTATGCTTCATAAATAAACAATAAAGTTTCAAATTTTGAAAGCTCATATATTTGTTTATACAGGGTGTCTCCTTAACTTGGAACCATATGGGAAACTATATATATATATATATATATATATATATATACTCATTAACCGATAATACGAAGCCAAAAGTTCCATATTGCCCTATTAATATGAAGCCCGCATCGACAATACGAGGCCCGACTCCGGGCTTCCTAAAGATTAACGTGTATATGTTTGAGCCTAAACTGTACGCTGCACAACGCTATCAATAACACATTTTTTTTTTGGGCTTCGAATTGTCAGGGAGTATCTCCAAACATACGCCATTTAGTTCATCGATTTGATGGGTAGGGGGCGTCTCGAACATTAGGTGTATATTTATATACACATTTAATATATTTACAGCGTATTCGAAGCCCGAGTTGATTCACATACAGTACGAGTCCCGTTGAATTGGCAACATTGCTTCAAAGTATTGGCGATTGTTTTTAATACTCGAGACACCTTGTGCGGATTTAATGAGCCAGCTTTCTAAATTGTAATGGTGTTTTTTATAGAAGTATATCAAAAATATATACTGGGTGCTGCATCTCATTACGCACCATAGGAATTACAATGCAAAAATAAAGAAATACATATTCCTGCTTCCCTAATTGTTTTAGCTAAAAAGTTCATAAGACTTCAGATGGCATTCTCAAAAAACGAATTATTTTAGTCGTGGAGTGAAAATTGTCGAAAATAATTTCCCCTTTCCATCACCTATTTGAGTTATTAAGGAACAATCAACACCTTTTTTAAAAATTTCAAAGATCTGTCATATTTGTTGGCACAAGATTATCGTCAATTTATCACACTAAAATAACTGCAAAATGATTTATTTATTTTAAATGATTTAATACTATAATAATACTAATACTTAATACACTAATCATAAAATTTAACATACAACACAGTTTTAATATTTAATTAAAGCAAGTGCTCGAATATTCCACCATTTTGAACTAAACAATACCCTAATCTATTGTAAAATTCTCTACGAACGTTCGCCAATATTCGAGGAGAAGTTTTTCTACATTCTTCGCGTATACTATTTTTAAGTTCTTCTAGTGAATTTAACTTTTTTTCGGAATAAATCCTGGTTTTCAAATCCCCCAAAGAAAAAAATCGTTTGGTGCAAGATCTCCAGACCTAGGGGGCCTCTTAATTTGGCAATTTGGTCCAATAATACAATCATTAAAACAATTGTTGAGAAATTCTTTTACAGTCTGGCTATTATGGGCAGGACATCCGTCCATTTGGAACCACACTTCGTGGTCTTCTCGGACAACCTCTGCCAAAGCAGGCAAAATGTCTTCCTCTAATAACATTATAAAACGTTCTGCAGTTAGATTTTCCTCGTAGAAAAGGGCCCAATTAAGTGATGACCTATTATTCCCAACCAGACATTTGTCTTCTTCGGGTACTGGGTGCGTGTTTCTAGAAAAAGCTGCGGTTTTTCAGTAGCCCATATCCTACAATTTTGTATATTGGGTTCATTGTTCAGAGTGAAAGTACATTCGTCCGTAAAACAGATATTTTTTAAAAACTCGCTATTACGATTGGCCCGCTCTTGCATCTCAAAACAGAACTCCGTACGTTTTTCAAAGTCCCCTTGTAATAGTTCTTGGTGACATTGGAACTTACACGATTTAAACTTTTGTTTATGCAAAATTCTCGAGATGGTCGAATTATTAGCTATAGTACGCAAACTACTTCGAGGGTTCTCAACTACAGCAGTTGTAACATCTTCTTCTTAATATGCCGTACCCGATATCGGGCGTTGGCGACCTCTCGCGTCTAACTATGTTGTGCATAATTCAAGTGATTACACAGATAGACGGGACCTACAGTTTAATGCCGGTTCCGAACGTTGTTGTAACATACTCAGCATTAACAGGATCTTGATTCTGTCGGGGTTGCCTTCTTGTACACTTGCAGTGTACCAACAGTTTAGAAATCTTCAAATTTTTTGACTATCCCTCCGATCGTGGTATGATTTGGAATGGGACGATTTGAATATTTGGCACTAAATAATGCACTTATTTCCCGTGTACTAGTTCCAGAATAATACAATTTTATAATTTATACTTTTTCTTGTATGGAATAAATCATTTTGCAGTTATTTTAGTGTGATAAATTGATGATAATCTTGTGCCAACAAATATGACAGATCTTTGAAGTTTTTAAAAAAGGTGTTGATTGTTCCTTAATAACTCAAATAGGTGATGGAAAGGGGAAGATATTTTCGACGATTTTCACTCCACGACTAAAATAATTCGTTTTTTGAGAATGCCATCTGATAAAAAAGTAATTTGCTACAAAAAAAGTCCTATGGACTTTTTAGCTAAAACAATTAGGGAAGCAGGAATATGTGTTTCTTTATTTTTGCATTGTAATTCCTATGGTGCGTAATGAGATGCAGCACCCGGTATATTTATAATATACTGTATTATACATAAATAAGTTATACACGACTTAAGTAACCAGTAGAGGAAACATTTTCACTGAGTAAACTAATGTACTGTCAAATTTCAATTCAAACGCATTACTATCAATTATTATTGTCAAATATTTTTGCTTTAGTCACACCCATATTACTCTAAAAGCTGTTAATGTTATTTCTCTTCCGTTTTTTTTTCGTATTTAAGAACGGGAATAAAGTATGGGTAGAGTTATTAAAAGAACAATCTTACTCTTTCGATTGGTTGAAGCAAAAAAATTTACTGAATGGGCATAGTTGTTTCTAACTATCAAAACTACGTTATCACGGATATTGATTTTTTTTTGTTAAATTTAAATAATACTCTAAAAAAATAGGGCAAATTATTGATTTCTTGAAACTCTTCTCTCAAAACATAAAAGAAAACAAATAATTAATGTTATTTCGAATAAAATGAGAGAGTTGGGCCGTTTACTTATTACATTAAAAAAAATCGTATGATATTAAAAATTTATTTGATGCCTTGAAACCAGAACTATTTAATTACCTAATACGTGCTACCAAAGAAATAAATGGTTATAGTGTAGAGAGTAAAAGCTTCAAATCACCATCACTAGCGTTGCATATGGGATTCAACTTGAAAACGGTTTGTGATGTAGCATACAAACTAGTTCTAGAAAAAAAAAACGTCTTCCTGGTATAGAACGGATCGATCAGAAAATTAAAAAAACCGAAATTAAAGATCTAAGAAAGTTAATTGAGGGTCACTGGTGTAACGAACTGTCTAGTTTAGCTTTGAAAACCCTTAAAGAGAAACACTGGGAAAAGCCTTTGCAATTGCCACTAGCAAGTGATATAAAGCTTTTTAATGACTACTTAAATGCGCTATCAGCTGAATCGTTTAAACTACTTCAGGAAAATACCAATATTAGAAGTAATTATAAAAAATTGACAGAATCTATTTTGGCTAAGACGGTGATTTTTAACCGTAAAAGAGTAGGGGACGTGCAGTATTTAACAGTAGAAACCTACGGGAGGAACTACGATACACTTAATTAAGAAAGTTTTACAGAGGCACTCACTGAAGTTGAAAAGATATATAAAAATCATAGGCGTGTTGTAACTGGAGGTAAAGGCTCAAAACCTGTTCCAATTTTATTTTCAATCCAGACGCAAAAATACATTAGCCTTTTACTAAAAGTCAGACAAGAAACCAATGTTGTACCAGAAACCAATCCCTATCTTTTTGCAAATCCTGATTCCGAAGATCGCTGGATGTCTGGCGCAAACACAATTAGAAAGATAGCTATTAATTGTGGAGCCAAACATCCAGAACTATTGACATCAACTAGATTTAGGAAACAAATTGCCACGACTAATTGCAATTATTAGCCCTCGATGATGACGAAATGGAACAAATCGCCACTTTTATGGGACGTACAAAGAAGACACATACCGAGTTTTACAGGTAATGTCAACTTTAAGAGTTAATTGCATGCACTGTTAATTTTGGTTAGGATTTTTTTAAACTTTTTATGCTTGATATGATATATCATACAATAATGTAATAGAATTAGCAACAATGGTTAAGTTTCGAAAAGTTTACTTTAAAGGTATCTCGTACACAAAATATTTCAAAAAGCTTTCTTTGAAAAATAGTTAAAACTGGGTTTTAGTTGTTCCTTGTCCGAACTTAGCAAAACGCGTGTTGAGTCTAAATTTGTTTAATGAATAAACATTTCTTTTTAAAATTTACCAGCATATTTTCTTTCAGCCTTTCCGATATATTTGAATGCGATATATGAAAAATCGTTATTTCCCCTTTAATATTCGAAAATCGTTGTTAGAATGTATGCTTCATAAATCCGTATTTAAAATAAATTATTGTTCTATTAGACTTTCACTGTTTCCGATAAGGTAAATTCGATGGATACCTAAACCATGTATCTACATAGACATTTAAATCGTTTTAAAATTAATAAAATACTTTTAGACTACCGCAAGATATCTACCAGACTGCTAAAGTAGCCAAGATTCTTTTACTTATGGAAAAAGGCAAGGGAAATCGGTACCGAGGAAAAAAATTAAGTGAAATCAATATAGATGATAACGAATACTATAGCTCTGAATACGAAGGCGATGAAGAACCGATTATGCAGAATGTGCTAAAGCGGGTTACAAGGGGAAAAAACCTGAAGACGAATTAGATACTGGAGATTCTGACAGATATGTGCATCAGTCAACGGAACGTGATCAACATAATGAAAACACATTATCAAGAAATTATTTTAAAAAGGCGACTAGTCCGTTTCACGAATCTAACGAAGAAAATAGTGAAGAACCACCAACAAAAAAAACTAAAGGTATGAATAAGTAAAAGTGTCTACGATCATCACAAAACAAAATTTTTTGATATTCCGCCATATTTTGTTTAAAGTTACGTTATCAATGAATAAATATAAAAGTAAAAAGATAAAAGAAAGAAAAAACGGGAATACCTGAGATTTTTCCCTACTTTTGTTTTTTCAAAATTACCACCGTTATTACCAGGTTAACATAGAAAATATTTTTGGCGGTTAGAAATTTTAATATTAAAATAAAACTTTAAATGAATATAGGTCATAACTTTTAAACGACCACTTTACTTTTCTGCGCTTAAAATTTGGATTATTCCTGTGGATCCGTCCCTGGAAAAAATATGAAATAATAATATTAGATATTAAAATATTTAGTTAAAATACATTCATACGTGATTTTTTTTGTATTTTTTTAACGTTTTGACGTTTTTAGAATCATCCACGAAATCCATCCAGAGATTCAGAACCAAATGGTCAGATAATGAAAAACAAGTTTTACTTCAGTACTTTGAAAAACATATTGAAAAAAAAATTACCCCTCGGAAACATGAATGTGACGAACTACTGAAACTACATCCACACGTGTTCGAAAATAAGGACTGGGTCCGAATAAAAACATATGTGTATAATACATTCCGTAAAGGAAGTGATTGCTTATTTTTATTTTTACTGAACCACATACTCGTAATAGATTATTTTTAGTTCCAATAAATTACTTTTAAATAATATATATTTTATTTTCAAAAATGTTTAAACCTAAACAAATCCGATTTTTGTACGAAAAGATCATTTTTAAATATGATCAGATACGCAATATAAAATAGTGAAAGTTGAGAAATCTGACAACCCTGTCGGGCTTCATATAGTCTGGTAAATATAAACATTTTATACAATTGGCTTCGTATTACCTTCAAATGTTTGGGCTTCGAAAGACCTAAACCATATATCTACTATTTGTGTATTAAAATAACTTACCCCTCAAAGGTTGCCTTTACTAACTTTAGAATTTCCTATATAACTACATAAAATACACTCCTCTATCGGGCGTATTAAGGGTGGGCTTCCGGTTGTCTGACTAATATAGTGGGCTTGGTATTAATAGAGTAATGTGTATATATATATATATATATATATATATATAGTTTCTGGTCTCATTTATATATATATATATAAAATAACAAAAGATGTAGATCTTTGAAACACACTCAGTGATCAAAAGATCCACAGGTACTGGTTTAGACGACCACTCGTACGAAAACAAACAAATGAAATAGAGAATGCGGAAAAATCCCCTTACGAACAATTCACACATCCACTACTTCGGGCTGGGAAAAATTTTTTGAATAGAATCGAAGATCCAAACACCAGCTCTTAGAAATGTGTTTCGCCCTCTTCAACCTCTATGGGCTCATCGGTGAAGATGAGAGGTTGAATATCTTCAGACACATTCCAATCAAAAAACAACATTCGAGACCTAGACATAGCAGGAACGTAAATCTACGCCCAACCTGACAATGCCATTCTCAAGTTTTAATTCCCTAATTACTTTAGAGTAAGTAAGCATTCTCTATTTCATTTGTTTGTTTTCGTACGAGTGGTCCTCCAAACCAGTACCTGTGGATCTTTTGATCACTGAGTGTGTTTCAAAGATCTACATCTTTTGTTTTTTCATAAACATTATCTTACTTACTCTAAAGTAATTAGGGAATTAAAACTTGAGAATGGCATTGTCAGGTTGGGCGTAGATTTACGTTCCTGCTATGTCTAGGTCTCGAAAGTTGTTTTTTGATTGGAATGTGTCTGAAGATATTCAACCTCTCATCTTCACCGATGAGCCCATAGAGGTTGAAGAGGGCGAAACACATTTCTAAGAGCTGGTGTTTGGATCTTCGATTCTATTCAAAACATTTTTCCCAGCCCGAAGTAGTGGATGTGTGAATTGTTCGTAAGGGGATTTTTCCGCATTCTCTATTTCATTTGTTTGTTTTCGTACGAGTGGTCGTCCAAACCAGTACCTGTGGATCTTTTGATCACTGAGTGTGTTTCAAAGATCTACATCTTTTGTTTTTTCATAAACATTATCTTACTTACTCTAAAGTAATTAGGGAATTAAAACTTGAGAATGGCATTGTCAGGTTGGGCGTAGATTACGTTCCTGCTATGTCTAGGTCTCGAATGTTGTTTTTTGATTGGAATGTGTCTGAAGATATTCAACCTCTCATCTTCACCGATGAGCCCATAGAGGTTGAAGAGGGCGAAACACATTTCTAAGAGCTGGTGTTTGGATCTTCGATTCTATTCAAAAAATTTTTCCCAGCCCGAAGTAGTGGATGTGTGAATTGTTCGTAAGGGGATTTTTCCGCATTCTCTATTTCATTTGTTTGTTTATATATATATATATATATATATATATATATATATATATATATATATATATATATATATATATATATATATATATATATATATATATATATATATATAAAGCAGTTAGGTAATATTGACTGACACTATGTAAAATCTTGTTAATTTTGAAATTTATGACTGCAACCTCAAAATTAACAAGATTTTATATATATATATATATATATATATATATATATATATATATATATCAATTTTACGAAAAAAAGTCATTCTTTATAAAGTGCTCTGCATAGTCTAAAGCCTAAGATGCAATCATCAGATATAGTATTTTTACTACAAAAACGTTATTACGTAGGTCACAATTTTTGACGTAAGAGAACTGTCAAAACATTAGAATGTGACTTTTCATTATTGCCATGTTTATAATAAACATGACAATAATGAAAGTCACATTCTAATGTTTTGACAGTTCTCTTACGTCAAAAATTTTGACCTACGTAATAACGTTTTTGTAGTAAAAATACTATATCAAATTTTGTCAACAGTATACGAGGTATGTCAAAAAATATGAATTTCGCTCAAGAGCAAACTAACTTTATATTTCAAAATATCAAAAAAATTTATTATGAAAAGCTATTTGTAATTAAAAACCATATTCAAATATGCAATAACAGCCTTCTACTTAAAAAAAAATTCTGAAATTTTCCTAAATTACCGATTCCGAACATCATTTTTAATTTATTCACATTTAATTTTTCCGAACTCTTTTATTAATAATTTTAGGAAAAAAAGTTATTCTTGATAAAAATCTGTGCATGGTCTAAACCTCAAGATGCAACCATCAAAATTCTTTCTAAATTCATATTATTTGACACACCTCGTATAAAATTAACAAACTTGGATACCTGATGGTTGAGGTTTGAGGCATCTTGAGGTTTAGACCAAGCACAGATTTTTATGAAGAATAACTTTTTTCCTAAAATTATTAATAAAAGAGTTATTACATGTCTAATAAATAAAAATGATGCTCGGAATCGGTAATTTAGGAAAATTTCAGATTTTTTTCCAAGTAGAAGGCAGTTATTGCATATTTGAATATGGTTTTTAATTACAAATAACTTTTCATAATAACATTTTTTTATATTTTGAAATATAAAGGTAGTTTGCTCTTGAGCGAAATTCATATTTTTTGACATACCTCGTATACTGTTGACAAAATTTGATATCTGATGATTGCGTCTTAGGTTTTAGACTATGCAGAGCACTTTATAAAGAATGACTTTTTTTCGTAAAATTGATATTAAAAAAGTTTCCCATATGGTTCCAAGTTACGCAGACACCCTGTATATAAATCGGCGTTTATTCGTGTCAAATTTCAATACGATACGAAACAAAACTTCAACCAAAACTCGAACTCAAAAAATTCGTGTTCTTATCGTAGTCTTAGAAAAACCACCGGTAGAGACGTGTTGTGCTACAATTAACATTAGAATTCGTTTTGTCGTATTAATTAATTAAACGCTTTTCTTTAGTTTAATCGTTTGGGTCAAATCTTTGGACGTTAATTTGACTGCCTTTTCTTCAATGCAAATGACTAAAAATTTGCAGACATATGCATTCGCAGGAACAATGCACGAATAGTCAATAAAACATTTTTTGTTTATTAATTGTTTAAATAAAAAAAAACAATTTTAACGCAAAATGCTTAAATTCTCTTGTTTTTTTTACAATGAAGAAACTTGAAACTTTTACTGATTGTAGCTAATTATATGAACTATACATAATTTCACTTTTTACGTTAATTGTTTACGTAATGCTTCATAAATAAACAATAAAGTTTCAAATTTTTTGCCGGTTCCGACTACTTTTAATGTTTGTACATGATATTTTTTATACATATTTTAATAAACATGACGATATATTTTAATATTTGAAAAGTGTAAGACTAAAAAGTAAAAAATAAAAAAATATGAACAAAATATTTTTAAGAAACACTTTTCTTTAGTTACGCGTGACTAAAATTAAACATATAAAAAATCAACTAAAAAGCAAAAAATAAAAAAAAAATCTAACACATTCGTTAAAGAAAAACGTTGTGTGAAAATCGTCTATTCGATGAAGACGCGCCACGCTTTTCTTTGACAAATGTGTTAGATTTAAAAAAAAAAATATTTTTTTCTTTTTCGTTGATTTTTTTATAATATGTTTAATTTTAGGCACTCGTAACTAAAGAAAAGCGTTTCTTAAAAATATTTTTTTCATATTTTTGTGAGCGGCCGTGGAGTAACGGCATAAACACTGGCCTCATACGCCAGTGCACGTGGGTTCGAGCCCTGCCAAAGACAAACCATTTTCATTTCCAATAATGAAACGAGCCGTCTCACCGTGCCTCGGAGAGCACGTAAAGCCGTCGGTCCCCCTGGGCTAGTGTACATCGGCACTAGTACTAGTTACTTAAAACAGGGTTAAAGATGGCGCCGGAACTATCCGAAAGGATCTCCCCGGCAAAAATGCCATACGATATTATTATTACCCCCTAAGTAAAAGCAAACAACGGTACAAGTCCAACTTTGAAGTGGAGGGTAAGTAGAACCTATAATAATCCATAAGTACAGTGGCGGATCTACGGGGAGGGAAAAAGGGGAAATTTCCCCCCTAACAAGGTCCAAAGTTTAAGAAAAAATTGTTGAAACATAAAAATGTATTAGCTGATATGAAACATTAAAACACAAACAGACAAATTCAACCCAATAAACACGCTAGTAGGAAAATTGAGGGAACTTAATTAATACATACAGGGTGGGGCATTAGTGTGACAAAGTCCAATTACTCGTTTGTCGTAAGAGATACGAAAAAAAGTTTTTGAGGTAAAAGTTGGGGCACACATAGTATCACATTTTAAAAATATTTTCAAATATACAGGGGCGTCCGTATTGACAGGGTGACACAAACTTATGCTTTTTTAAATGGAACACCCTGTATATTTTTACGTTTTTGGATTTTCCTCGATGTGTCCTTTCTTAAAATATATAGTTTTGTAATATTATACGAGCTAGTTTAAAAGTTAATTACGTTTTTTTGTTAATTTCGTAGCAAAATCTACACCCTGTAGAATTGTAGTGATTTGACATCAAATTTTCTATTTACATTCAAACGATTTTTAGTATAGTCTACTACTGTTAATCATTAATAGTATAGCGAAATGTTTAATTTTAGTATACAGGGTGGGTCGAAACTCGGAATGAGTATTTTCTGAGTTTTCTTAAATAGAACACCCTGTATTTTAGTATTGTAATGAAATTATATTTTATGGTACTTTTTTATTTCTTAAGCATTCCCTATACCTAAGTGCTTTAATTTGTAAGTTATTCGTCATTCTTTAAACAAACATTAATTGCAACAAAAATTACATAAAATTTCATTAGGTAGCCGTGAAAATATCCAATCAAAAGTAATTTTTCGGAAAAAATGGATAATAATCCAGCCTGATCCTTAATTTATTAATATTGGATGAGATATCCAAATACATTCGTAGTTAAGGTTTTTGGTGCTTAAAATATGAATCAAACATACAAACTTCTGCCTAGTTGGCTATGACACAAAATTTGCTTAAAAATTTGACATTATACTATTTATATAGTTCCAGTTGATTTGATACCATTACTAATATTAATTTTTCTAATGAGTAACGGATTAAAATGGCTTTGTGCTTGGAGAGTATAACAAAAAATGAGCTACTTGCAATAAAAATTTATCATCAGCAATCCTCTGATAGACGATAACCAAAAAGAGAAACTTTTGAAAGTATACTAAAACGGTTTCAACAGGCTAGATACTTAGATTGTAAGAACGATTGTACTAATATGCAGATCCTCAGTGACACTAAGGATTACATTAATTGCTGTTTTCTTCACTTACAATAGTTTTTATTCGAGCAGATTTATCATAATCTAAGTGATCAGTCCGTTGAAACCGTTCTAGTATATTTTTAAACGTTTCTCTTCTTAGTTGTCGTCTATCAGGGAATTTCTGATGAAAAATTCTTATTGCTAGTAGCACATTTTTGTTATATTCCACTAGCACCAAAATCTTATTAATCAGTTTCTCATAAGAAAAATACATATTAGTAATGGTAACAAAGCAACTGGATCTATAAAAATAGTATAATGTCAAATTTTTAAGGAAATTTAGTGCCATAGCCGACTAGGTAGAATATTGTATGTTTTTATTAATATTTTGCGCACCAACAAGCTTAATTACGAATTTATTTGGATATTTCATCCAATAGTAATAAATTAAGGATCAGACTAGATTATGACGTATTTTCTTTTCCAAAAATTATTTTTGATTAAATATTTTCACAGCCACCTAATAAAATTTCACGTGATTTTTCTTACAATTAATGTTTGGCTTAAAGAATCACCAATAAATTACAAATTAAAGCACTTAGGTATAGGGAATGCTTAAGAAATAAAAAAGTACCATAAAATATCATTTCATTACAATACTTAAATACAGGGTGTTCCATTTAAGAAAACTCAGAAAATACTCATTCCGAGTTTCGACCCACCCTGTATACTAAAATTAAACATTTCGCTATACTGTTAATGTTTAACAATAGTAGACTATATTAAAAATCGTTTGAACATAAAATAAAAATTTGATGTCAAATCACTAAAATTCTACAGGGTGTAGATTTTGCTACGAAATTAACAAAAAAACGTAATTAACTTTTAAACTACCTCGTATAATCTTACAAAACCATATATTTTAAGAAAGGAAACATTGAGGAGAATCCAAAAATGTAAAAATATACAGGGTGTTCCGTTAAAAAAAACATAAGTTTGTGTCACCCTCTCAATACGGACGACCCTGTATATTTGAAAATATTTTTAAATTATGGTACTATGTGTGCCCCAACTTTTACCTAAATAACTTTTTTTCGTATCTCTTACGACAAACGAGTAATTGGACTTTGTCACACTAATGCCCCACCCTGTATAAGTTATTATTTATGTCTTTTATGTAAACTGCTCGTCAAAAGTTAGGGATATAGAAAATTCTGCTGATTTTCATAGTTGATTTTTTCGCGAACAAACGGATTTTGCTATTTTTTTATTTTAGCCTTTTCATTAGTATTTACACAGTTGTGCAAAGGTTTACTCAAACTTATTTTTTGTACTTATACCGGGTGGAAGAAAAAAATATGTTTTTCTTGTGTTAAGTTTGAGACACCCTGTAGGGAGAACGAGATACAAATGTGAGTATACATCAAAATAATATTGTAGTCTTATGTTTTGTGAACATGCTGTTGTTTGAATGTCCCTGATATCTTTAGAAACAAAAAAATAGACGGTTTTGTAATTTAACATGTGTTTTAACCGAAACAAAAGTTTGAGACACCTTGTAGGGAGAAAAAGGCACAAAGGTAAGTATACCCCGATATTATGTTGTAGTCTCATATTTTTTGAATATTTTATTTTTTTAATTTCTCTGATATCTTTAATAACAAAGAAACTAGACGGTAATTACTCTTTAATATGTTTTTCTATGTTTCATATGTGTGATGTGACGCATGTCGTCAGTTAAAACACATATTAAAGAGTAATATCGTCTAGGTTCTTTGTTATTAAAGATATCAGAAAAATTAAAAAAAATAAAATATTTACAAAATATGTGACTACAACAAAATATCGAGGTATACTCACCTTTGTGCCTTTTTCTCCCTACAAGGTGTCTCAAACTTTTGTTTCGGTTAAAACACATTTTAAATTACAAAACCGTCTATTTTTTATTTCTAAAGATATCAGGGACCTTTAAAAAACAAAATGTTCACAAAGCATAGGACTACAATACGATTTCGATATAATATACTCCCATTTGTACCTCGTCCTGCCTACAGGGCGTCTCAAACTTAACATAAGAAAAACATTTCTTTTCTTCCACCCGGTATAAGTACAAAAAAAGTTTGAGTAAACCTTTGCATAACTGTGTAAATACTAAAGAAAAGTCTAAAATAATAAAAAAAAATAGCGGAATCCGTTAATCTGTTCACGAAAAAATCTACTATAAAAATACAGCAGAATTTTCTATATCCCTAACTTTTGACGAGCAGTTTAGTTTCGGTTTATTTCTTATGTCTTTTGGTTGGTGTTTCATTGGAAGTCCCCCCCCCCCAAAGCAAATTTCCCCTTCCAAGGCAAATGTCTAGATCCGCCACTGCATAAGTAAGTATGTATATCAAAATTTTCATGCAAATCGGAGTTATTCCTGAAAATATCGGAGTTGTCTTTGAAAATCATTTTGTGAAGAAATAGTTAGGATGTCTTTTGCAAAACGAGTTTCTAATCTAAAGTTTATGTTATACAGGGTGTCCAGAAACTCTACCGACAAACGAAGACAGGAGATTCCTCAGATAATTTTAAGACAATTTAACCAAATTCACCTAGTTCGAAAATACTTCCTAAGAGAGCTAGAGCTCTTTGAAGATGGCGTCTTGTAATTAGTTTTTCTTAAATACCTCCAGAACGCTTCCAGTCAGAAAAACGAAAATTGGTACGCGTATTTATCTTTCAGAGATAAATTGATTACATCCATTGCGAATTTCTAGTACCGGTCATAGGCGTTCGTTTTGGGTAGGGCAATGGTTATTTTATTGCATAACCTTTGGTCTTTTAAATTCCAAGCATTTTTGACTCTGGATTATTAAATTCTGAGGTATTCTAGTATTAAAGGGCACTCTTGCTTAGTCCTTAGGACACACCGTTTCCTAGAAAAACCGTTTTGAAAATTTTTCGTCTCTTGAATTTGAAAAAAATATTAATTTTTTCAAAAAAAAAACGGTGTATTTTACCAACTTAAAGCAAGAGTAACTGTTAGTACTAGAATACCTCATAATTTAATAATCTTGTGTCAAAAATACTTAAACATTAATGACAAAAAAAATTATACGATAAAATAACCGTTGACCTTCCCAAAACCGACGCATAAGACCGGTACTAGAAATTCGCCGTTAATGAAATCGATTAATCTTTGGAATATAATTAAACGTACAAGTTTTCGTTTTCCTAATTAGTTTTTTTTTATTTTTTTTTAAATTCAAAAAACGAAAAATTTCTAGTACCTTTTAGTACTAGAATATCTCACAATTTAATAATCCAGAGTCAAAAATACTTACAAATTAAATACAAAAAAGTTATGCGATAAAGTAACCGTTGCCCTACCCAAAACGGACGCCTATGACCTGTACTAGAAATTCGCAATAGATAGAATCGATTTGACTCTGGAAGATAAATACGCATACCAAGTTTTGTTTTTCTATATAGAAGCGTTCTGGGGTTATTTAAGAAAACTAATTACCAGACGCGATCTTCAAATAGCTCTAGCTCCCTTAGGAAGCATTTTCGGACTAGGTGAATTGGGTTAAATTGTCTTAAAATTATCTAAGGAATCTACTGACTACGTTTGTCGGTAGAGTTTCTGGACACCCTGTATAATTCTCTGGTGGTTTTATTTACAGAGGAAAAGTCAGAAAAGTCGCGATTTCGTTATCGTGGCAACGCCGGCAACGGTGTAAGGAAATTAAAATGCCAATGTCAAATATGTGTCAAAGTTGATGGCGTCAACGTCAAATAAATGTCAAAAGAATTTATTTACATGATTTGTCTACAAATTTACATACAAATATAAAATATAAAACTAGACAAAAAAGCAATAATTAACAACAAACTAGAACTAGAGTATATTATTATTATAAAACAAAGTTTAGTCAAATGGAAGTAAAACAAGAAGTTAATGAAAATACTTGTAAAGTAGAAATAGATAATAATGGGGTATGTGATGTTCCTTTGGATACTCTCAAAGTTGAAATTAAAGAGAAAGAGGAAACAGTTGGTTATTTAGACTTAAAGGAATGCCATTTAAAGACAGAAATCGAAGATATACCACTTACAGAAAGACAAACAAAGGAAGAAGGTAAATATATACATGCATTTAACTACTTAAGAAAACAAGAACAAATTAAACTATTTTCCCAAAAAGGAATAACAAAATGTTTTCTATACTCTACATTAGGATTACATGATTATATAGTACAGTGGAACCTGCTTAATTCGAACTTCCATAATTCGAAATCTTCTTTAATTCGAATTTTTATTCTGGTCCCTAGCATTTCCTATATAAGTAATGGTAAAAAGTCGTGAATAATTCGAATTATATTTTGGATAATTCGAACTTTTCTACTATCTTTTCTGAATATCTTAGAATCTTTTGTCATTACTGAGAAACTAAATTCTAAAAAGCAGCTAAAAATTTCGGATCTCTTTGGAAAAAAATAAAGTCTGTCTTTTTTATAGCTTGCAAATGTTTTAATTCGTATTTTTGGCCGAATTTTGTTGGCTCATTTTTTTAGGTTGACAAAACTCTGGCAAGAATAGGAACAAAAACATATCCAGCGATAAAAATGATCAACTACTGTTTTTTGCTGATCAACTACTGACATTTATCATTATTTGCAGATGTTTTTGTAGGTAATCCTTGTTTTTGTAGATTTATTTTTTAATTCGAATTTTTGGATAATTTGAATTTTTTTAACGGTCCCCTGAGATTCGAATTATCCAAGTTTCACTGTACTAACACAGGCCTTTTGGGCCCATAGCTTGACAACTGTTCCCCAGTCTTTACCATACTTAGTTTTTCCTCTCCAATTTTTAACACATTTCTCTTTAAATTTTTTTCTGATTTGTCTAGTCATCTCTTTCTTGCTCCACCTCTTTTTTTGTCGCTTATCCATGTATTTACTAATATTTTTGGTATTCTTTCTTCTTTCATTGTTTCTAAATGTCCCAAATATCTCAATCTTAATGCTTTTACTACTTCAGATATCGCAGGCTCCTTAAAAAGACTCATGAATTCTGCATTGATTCTTATGTTGTATGTTGTTGGTCTCTGTAAGTTGTATCCATATGGAAAACTTTTTTATTATTAATTTTACGAAAAAAAATTTACTCTTTATAAAAAGTTCTGCATGGTCCAAAACCCAAGATTCAACCATCAGATATAAAATTTTATGAATGTTATACGAGGTATGCCAAAAAGTTTGAATTTCACTCAAGAGTAAAATAGCTTTATTTTTCACAATATGGAAAATTGCTATTATTAAAAGTTGTTTGAAATTAAAAACTATATTCTAATATGCAATTACATGCTTCTAATTAAAAAAAATTTTTTTGAAAAATTATGGATAACTAACATTATTTTCAGTTATTTCAATTCAGATAACTCTTTTATTATTAATTTTAAGAAAAAAAAGTGATTCTTAATAAAAAGTTCTGGATGATCTAAAACCTAAAATACAACCATATCATACCAAATATCAGTTTTATATGAGGTATGTCAACAAAGATAAAGAATAATAGTTCAGAATATTTCAATTAGAAGGATGTAATTACATACTGAAACATAGTTTTTAATTCTAAATAACTTTTCATTATAACGATTTTCGATATGTGAAAAATAAATGTATTTTACTCTTGAGCAAAATTCATATTTTTGACATATCTCGTATAAAATTGATAAAATTTGGCATACTATGGTTGTATTTTCGGTTTTAGACCATGTAGAACTTTTTATTAAGAATCACTTTTTTTCGTAAAATTAATAATAAAAGAGTTATCTGAATTGAAAAATAACTGAAAATAATGTTAGTTCCTCTTATTTTTTCAAAAAAAAAAATTTCAATTAGAAGAATGTAATTGCATACTAGAATATAGTTTTTAATTCCAAACAACTTTTCATAATAGCAATTTTCAATATTGTGAAAAATAAAGTTACTTTACTCTTGAGTGAAATTCAAACTTTTTGACATACCTTGTATAACATTCATAAAATATGATATCTGAAGGTTGAATCTTGGGTTTTGGACCATGCAGAGCTTTTTATGAAGAATAACTTTTTTTCGTAAAAAATTAATAATAAAAAGTTGAAAATGCGAGATAACAAAAATTTTGTTTATTTACGTATTTAAATTCATCATATGGAAAATTACTATTACGGAAAGTTGTTAAGAATTAAAAATTATGTTTCAATTTGCAATTATATCATTCTAATTTAAATGTTGTGAACTATAAAGATACTTTACTCAAAATTCATATTTTTTATATACCTCGTATAAAATTAATAAAATTTTATATGTGATGGTTGTATCATAAATCTTAGACCATGAAGAGCTTTTTATGAAGAATAGCTTTTCTTCATCAAATTAAAAATGCAAGAGTTATACATGAAAATGATGATTTAAAATAAACCTTATTTTCGTTTTCAGCACCATCAGAACCTTAGGTTAGACAAAAATTAGCCATTCACCACACCGTGGTCAGTATCTTGAGAAATAAGCGTTATTTTAAGAGTGCCACTCGTCTATAAAGTCACATAACTTTTTTCTTATTGCATACTTTGACTTAAAATTTTCCAAAAAACTTCTTCATGAATTATATTTTATTCCAGTGTTGGTGAAAATTATAAACTAAAAAGTTTGTCACTCAACTTTTTTAAGTAAACATGAAACTAAGGAAATCTGACGACAAAATGTTTAAAAATTAACAACTTCTCTTTTAATTTGTTTAAACAGTTTGAATAAAGCACATTGTTATTTAAATACTTCAAAGATGACACAGTAAAATTTTCAAAAGGAAATATTTATAGCGACCAAAGATACAGCAAGGTAAAGTCGAAAAATCATTAAAATTGATTTGTCGCATTTTTGCATAAAATTTTATTTTTTAACATGTATGTACCACCAAATCTAGATAAAAATAAACTTCATATACAGTAGACTCGCGATTATCCGAGGTAACTGGGACCGTGACTACCTCGGATACGGAAAAACTCGGTTAACACTGAGATTGGTTATATTGATAGAAAAACACGTATATAATCATAACTGTGGATATTTTAATGACAAAAGTAATACAGTACTGTCTATAAAAGATAAAAACATTTACCTTATCAATATTACTGTTTATAAAAAAGTCTTTGATTTCGCACAAGCTTTATTCCTCTTTTTGATTTTGAGGCGGCGATGTTGCGCCAAGGTTGAAAATTGTAACTCACCTGTTATGACTTTTGCCTCGGTTAACCGAGGGGCTCGGATGACCGAGACTCGGATAATCGCGAGTCTACTGTATTCAGATTCAGCGGTATCGAAAATATAAAAAATCACCAAAATTGGTGTAAAACGTAATTTTAGGAGTTGCTATCGCTCGCATAAAAATGGAACAGTCTATTTATCATTAAAGGGAAGGCCGTATACTCGTACAAACCTTTGTTAATACATTATTGCTTTCAAAATATACTCAAATTGTATTTTTAAACATCTTTTTAAACATATTTTATATAATAATTAAATTCACTATAAAATGTCTTCTTCTTCTTTAAGTTCCATCTTCTATCGAAGGTTGGAAATCATCATGGCAATGCGGACCCTGTTGACTGCCGCTCTAAATATCTCTACACTACTGCATTCGAACCATTCCCGTAAGTTCTTAAGCCAGGATGTTCTTCGTCTTCCCACATTTCGCTTTCCTCGGATTTTGCCTTGCATAATAAGTTGTAATAATGAGTATTTTTGCCCTCTTATCACATGTCCCAAGTACTCAAGTTTTCGTCTTTTGATAGTTAGTATTATTTCCGGTTGATTTCCTATCCTTCTAGTTACTTCCACGTTCGACATTCTTTGAATCCATGATATTCGTAGGATTCTTCTGTAACACCAAAATTCAAAGGCGGCTAACTTATTCAAATGGACTTGTTTCAACGTCCACGCTTCCAAGCCATAAAGAAGAGTAGAGAACACGTAACATCGAAGCATCCTTAGGCGTAGTTCTAACCTTATATCCCGACAACAAAGAAACTTTTTAAGTTTAATGAATGATGCACGTGCTATTTCAATACGTGTCTTAATTTCTTTGGTTTGGTCTACATTTGATGTTATCCATGTTCCTAAGTATTTGTAGTTATCCACACTCTCAATCACAGTATCTTCAATAGTTAATTGGATGTTTACGTGTGCTGATTTAGTTATGATCATGCATTTAGTTTTCTTTAAATTCATCTTCAGTCCGTACTCATGACAGCGTTCATTAAGGCGTTGCATTACGTTCTGTAAATCATTGTTGTTATCTGTTATTATTACTGTATCGTCTGCAAAACGTAAGTTGTTCAAAATTTCTCCATTGATAGATATACCTTCTATTGAATTTGAGAGCGCTTCTTGAAATACCGCTTCACTGTAGACATTGAAAAGTAGTGGAGACAGCACGCAACCCTGACGGACTCCTCTCTGTATTTTGATATCTTGGGTGTCCTGGTTGTCAACTCTTACCTTGGCAGTTTGATTCCAATATATATTAGATATAATTTTCATGTCACGACTGTCAATATTTTTGCTTTTTAATATATCTACAAGCTTTTTATGTTGAACTTTATCAAATGCCTTTTCAAAGTCTACAAAACATAAGTACATATCCTGATTCATGTCCATGCATCTCTGGGCCAGCACATTCAAGCCGAACAAAGCATCTCGTGTGCTCATACCGTTTCTAAAGCCAAATTGTGTGTCACTGATTTCATATTCGAGAGTTTTAACAATTCTACTGTGTATTATTTTCAAAAATGTTTTAAGTGTGTGACTCATTAAAGATATTGTTCTGTGATCCGAGCAGGTTATTGCACTTGACTTTTTGGGAATTGCTACAAAGGTCGATTGCAGCCATTGTTTGGGGATTGTGGCAGTCTGATATATTAGATTAAAGAGTTCAACCATTACATCAATACAATTTTCATCAATAAGTTTTAATAATTCGATGGGCACATCATGGTCCAGTAGCTTTACCCTCTTTCGTGTTTTTTATGGCATAGATGACTTCGTCTCTTAATATTGGTGGTCCGGTATCCTCTGTGATTTCTAATGACAGTTCTCCTCTTTCATCATTAAAGAGTTGTTGGATGTAATTGGTCCATTGACACAATCTCTCCTTCACGTCAGTAATAATATCCCCTTTATCATTTTTAAGGCTATTCGTTCTTGTGCTTTTTCTAGAACCTGTCATTTCTTTGATTTTTTTGTGTAAATTAAAGCTGTCATACTTTTTATCCAGGTCTTCTTTCTTTGCATCTGTCGGAGAGCCACTTCTCTTTTGCCTCTCGAATTTTATTTCTGATGTTTCTCTGAATTTCTTTGTATTTATTCGGGTCTTGTGTTTTATGTTTTCTTCGTTCTTCCATGAGTTCAAGAATTTCTACTGTCATCCAAGATTTTGTTTTTTCTCCAAGTGGTTTGAGTGTTTCTCTTCCAACTGATACTAAGGCATTTTGAATTTTCCCCCATTTTTGGTCAACAGTCAGAGTTTCCGCACCATCTTCTTTGACTTTACTTAAGTTCTCGTTTATTTTAAATTTCGTTTCCGCATAGGTCTTGTCTTGTTTGAGCCGCCTTGTATCCATGATTTTATTGGAGCTAGGGCTCTTTACCTTCTTTAGTTTCACTCTCATAGACAAAACAACCGGGTTGTGATCGGAGGATATGTCCGCTCCTGGATAAGTTTTAGATGATATTATAGAATTTCTATATCTTCTGTTGACGATAATATAATCTATTTGATTTCTGACTATTTTGTTGTTATTGTCAGCTGGTGACTTCCATGTATATAGTCTACGTTTAGGAAGTTTGAACAAGGTATTTGAAATTATGAGTTCCTTATTGATACAGAAATCAACAAGCCTATCGCCACGTTCATTTCTTTCCCCGAGTCCATATCGCCCCACACAATTCTCCACTTCTCCTTGACCGACTTTAGCGTTCAAATCGCCCATTATAATATTTATCTCATGTCTTTTAGTTAGCTTTAAGACATTGCCAATTTGTTCGTAGAAGGCCTCTATGGTGTCTTCATCCTTGTCTGCAGTGGGTGCATATACTTGGATTATATTTATTTTACGATTTAAATGAGAGTTGAGAGACAGCATTAATACTCGATCAGAGTAAGGAACAAAGTTACAAACGGCTTTCCGAGAATTGTTATCAACTATAATTCCAACTCCCTGTTTGTGATTGGGGTCGTTGTTTCCGGAATAATACAGTGTTCCATTTCTGGTGTTACATTTTCCTGATCCAGGCCATTGTATATCGCTAAGGCCCAGTATGTTAATCTTCATTCTGCACATTTCCGACACAGCGTTATCGAGTTTGCCTGATTGGTATAAACTTCTTACGTTCCATGTTCCAATTTTCAATGCTATAGAGTTATTCTTATGTGTTTGACAGGGATTTACCTTGATGACGACCTGAGAGGCCCTGTCGTCTAAATCTGATTGTCCTCCCCTGCCGGATCTTGGATTCCGAGCTCCATGATCATTAAGTAAATTATCAATTAGTGGGTCTATGATGATTTTTACTAAGGATATCCACGCGGATCTTTAATGTGGTAGTCATCCCGTGGCTTTCCACATCTCAATGCCGTTGACTAATTTAGCTCTTCCGCCTTCGGAGTTAATTTCTCGACTCCAGGGCAATGAAGTGCCCTACCACGTGTCGGTTCTTCCACCCGTAGCTGTTGACCAACAAGTGGGTGATTACTTATACCGGCAATCGTTCGGTTATTTTAACAGCTCCAGTATCCAATAATAGACCGATCCAGGATCATTTCCCTTACGCTCTATGTTGGTTCTGATTCTGCTGTCTGACAGAGTAGGATATGGAAAGGGAAAACTTTGGTAATTAAGTGGGAGAATGGGTTTAGGACATAATTTCTCCCAGGTACCAGGAGATTGGGAGATAATTATGGCTCACGTGGGCAGGGTCGCATCCCTGAAGTAGATCGATCTTCCACCGGGAACATAAAAGAGTATCTACCCGCTACCGCTGGTGCACCCTGGGTAACGCTAAATGGTCTATCAATTTTTGGACGCCAAACTAGCCGCTAAGCTCTCCTGGCAACCAGTACGATAAAGAAAGGCAAGGAAAGGAATCTCGATATAGGAATATGGAAAACTACAAAGGTGTTTATCAACACCATTTGACGAGACGTATCGGACCAACCCTCCGTATATGTCAGATAAACATAGAGGGAATTAGTAGATCAAAATCTGAATTTCTTTCAAAAATACTAATCGAAAATAACGTTGACGTCATAGCCATATATGTCAAATAAACATAGGGAATTAGTAGATCAAAATCTGAATTTCTTTCAAAAATACTAATCGAAAATAACGTTGACGTCATAGCCATTCAAGAAACTCACACACCATCAGAAACCGAGCTTCTTAAGAGGGGTAAAATTCCGGGATATAGCATGATTGGAGCCACTTACAGCAATGTTTACGGCACTGCAACTTACGTGAATAACAGTATACAAAATTTCAAGGTGACGGACTGCAGCTGCGAAAATAGTGTATCCATAATCTCTACAGAAGTGAATGACATAACCATAAAGAACATCTACAAACCACTATTAACTAAATGGCCAATAAATGTAATCAAAACTGAGGACAACCAACCTACAGTTTACATAGGGGACTTTAACAGTTACCACAACAAATGGGGGTATGAAAACAATGATGAAAATGGGGAAAAACTCCTGGAGTGGGCCGAAGAAAACAATATCCACCTTATCCATAGTCTAAAAGATAAACCTAAAATGTCATTTATAGCTAATTTAAAATTTAGTTTGACATTCATGAAGTGTCAAACTTAAATGTAAATACCAAATATCCTGCTTTGCTTAACAAATTCAGATTAAAACTAGCCTACTTACTAATAGCAACGATTTCAGATGACGTTTAGTGTGTCAGAAGAAAATAAAAGGATTGTGATGTCACATTTTAGACTTTGAGGTCGGTTATCTCGAAGATGGTTAGAGATATCGAAATGCCGTTTTCAGATTTGAATTCAGAAGACAAAACTACATAAGAGTCCATCGGTAAATCGGCTCTAGGTATTACAGGAGCGGCGACGCAATAACATACAGACTGTGTGAATTTATAAACGAAAAGTTTTCGTTGAAAAAGTTTTCCATATGGATACAACTTACAGGGTCATACTGTATGTATCTCCTCATCTTTAACACCTCCAAAAATTCATCTCAATATTGGCCTTTTCCATACATTTATTTTTTATTCTTATGTTTGGTTTAGCACCCATGTTTCTCTTGCATGGAGGACTTTCAGTCTCAAAACTTTTTTGTATATTTGTATTTTGGCTCTCTTCTCGACACATTTTTAAATGTAAAGATTTTGTGTAATACTCCTGGTTTAATAAATCTTTCTTTTCTATGTTTTTTCATCTTTTATCAATACTGTCATAGGTTACATGCAGGTTGTGTTTTGCATTTTCGTCTCCAAATTTTTGTCCACAATTTTCTCCTTTTACTTTTTTTATATTTAAAGTTGCTTCTAGGGTTAAATTGCTTTTATTTTTTCTTTCAAAGGTCTCAGTTGGGAATTAAATGCTTTTCACCTTTTTAAAGTAGGTACCTACATTTCTTTTATGTTTTTATTTTTCTTTTATTAAGTTGCTCTCAGGTATCTATTACTCATTATTCTGTATAGGTAATAATTCAATACTATGTCATTATTTTGTTTTTATTATGTAATGTGATATTGAATTAATATATAAACATATTTTAGGTCTGTCGTGCGAGGATATAAAAACTGATGCCATTGATGTATTTAAAGAACACGATGTTACTGCCACTACAAATATAAACATTGGAGAAAAGATTTGGCCATGTAAAATTTGCTCTAAACACTATACAACAAAGGAAATTTTAAAAATACATTTGAGATCGCACACTGGCGAAAAACCTTACAAGTGTGAAATTTGTACCAGAAAATTTACAACCAGTTCCAAACTAAGTGAACATGTGCGAAGGCACACTGGAGATAAACAATTTGTATGTGAAGTATGCAGTAGGCAGTTTTTACTAAATTATCAATTAAAAATACATATGAGAGTACACACTGCAGATAAGCCTTTCAAATGTGAAGTTTGCACTAAACAGTATACAACAAATTCCCATCTAAAAGAACATATGAAAATACACACTGAAGAAAATACATTTACATGTGAAATCTGCCTCAGACAGTTTCCACTAATCCGTCGATTAAAGGAACATTTGAAAATTCACACTGGAGAAAATATTTTCACATGTGAAATTTGCCATAAACAGTTTCCACGAAACTCTAAATTAAAAGAGCATCTGAGAAGACACGCAGGAGAAAAACGTTTCACATGTGAAGTTTGCACTAAACACTTTATTACAACTTCCCAACTAAAACAACATCTGAAAATGCATACTGGGGAAAAACCTTTTACATGCGATATTTGCGCAAACAAGTTTGCAAATGCCTTTAATCTAAAAACGCACATGAGGGTACACACTGGGGAAAAACCATTTCAATGTGAAATTTGCAACAGACAGTTTTCACAAAACCACCAATTAAAAATACATATGAGATTACATACTGGAGAAAAATCTTCCACATGTGAGATTTGCAATAAACAGTTTCCACGAAATTCTCAGCTAAAAGAACATATAAGAATACACACCGGGGAAAAACCTTTTGCGTGTGATATTTGCACAAAAAAGTTTTCACGGACTTCCAATTTAAAAACTCATATGAAAATACACACTGGAAAAACATAATATTTATTTATTTTACTGTGAAATTTACTCTAATATCTGTGCTTAAAGCGAGTTAAGTCCAAAAATGGTCGAAATTAGCCAATGCACTGACTGCATGTTAGAATTTGATATCTACATGTCCGTATAATTTGTCAAGTCGAATTCCGTTCCTAAACTGAGATATTCATTTTTGTACAAGTGAAAAACAATCAATACTAATTGTGTAAAGCGTGTTAATTCCTGAACTTGACATATCACTCTTTACACTAAACATTATTTCAGATATAGGAAGACTCAGAAGTCCAACAATTTTTTGACTTAACTATGACTTAACACACTGTGCACTAATAAGTTATTACGTCGACTTTCTATAACTGAAGAAGAAAGGAATAAAATAAATCATTTTTAATTGAAATACCAGCTTATGAAAGCCACTACTCAAGACGAGATTGTGGAAAAAAATTTATTTCTCCACATTTGACGTTAGGGCCACTATATGAAGAATACAAGCAGTCCTATCTGAAAGCAGTTTAAAACCGGTAAGCTACACTCCTGGCCAAAAAAATGGGGACACCCTAAAAATGGGTCATTTTTGATGTCTCGAATCTCCTAAACCTGTTGTCCGATTTTAGTGATTTTTTAAAATGTTATAGCCTTATTCTGTAAGAATATGGATGTAGTAATAGTGTTTGCTGAACAGGTAAATGTCATTGTATACCGGGTGTAACAATAATACTGTGTTTTTTCCTGAAAGTTCGTAACACCCTGTGAAATATTTTAGCATTTAAAAAATATTGAAATTAAAACTCAATTGTAGTCTTAACCTTTCTTAATATTCTGCTTTTTGACTCATTCACTTACGTTGGATAATGAAAAAGTTAGGTACTTTGACCACTAGCCATGTTTTTCATCAATACAGGGTGTTTCTAAATAAGTGCGACAAACTTTAAGGGTTAATTCTGCATGAAAAAATAATGACAGTTTGCTTTATAAACATATGTCCGCAAATGCTTCGTTTCCGAGATACGAGATGTTGAAATTTTTCTTACAAACTGACGATTTATTTATTGCTCTAAAACCGATTGAGATATGTAAATGAAATTTGGTAGGTTTTAAGAGGTAGTTATTATTTTTTGACATACAACTAAAAATTTTATATTCGCCATTGGCGTGCATACAGGTAATATTACCGGGTAATATGACCCGTATGGACGCCAATGGTGAATATAAAATACATAATTGTATGTCAAAATTGTGCAATAACTGCCTCTTAAAACCCACCAAATTTCATTTGCATATCTCAACCGGTTTTGGAGCAATAAATAAATCGTCAGTGTGTAAGAAAAAATTCAAAACGGTCATTATTTTTTCATACAGAATTACCCGTTAAAGTTTGTCGCACTTATTTAGAAGCATCCTGTATTTATGAAGAACATGGCTAGTTGTCAAAGTACCTAACTTTTTTATTATCCAACATAAGTGAATGAGTCAAAAAGCAGAATGTTAAGAAAGGCTAAGGCTGCAATTGAGTTTTAATTTCAATATTTTTTAAATGCTAGAATATTCCACAGGGTGTTACGAAGTTTCAGGAAAAAACACAGTATTATTGTTACACCGGTATACAATGACATTTACCTGTTCAGCAACACTATTACTACAACCACATTCTTAGAGAATAAGGCTATAACATTAAAAAAATCACTAAAATCGGACAACAGGTTTAGGAGATTCGAGACATCAAAAATGACCCATTTTTAAGGTGTACCGATTTTTTTGGCCAGGAGTGTATATTCAGTTTTGTGAGGAGTTCCACAACTTAAATTTAAAAATTAAAAAGCCCAAAGTACCTTTCCTGTTCAAAATGTGGTATGTTAGACATGCAACTAAAAGTATGTTCTGAGAATGAAAACCAGTAGCTTTTAAATCAAAACATGACCACCTTGATAACATGGAGTATGCGTATGAGTCTAAACACAAAGAAGTGTGACGTGATTTTGTCACGCGACTGTTTTTAGCTCCTTGCCTATTTATTTATTGTGAGAGGTTGTTTACATAATTTGATTTATGTCCGAGACCTTTTTAACAGGTATATTAACCTCGATATTTCTTTCTAGAAAATGCTTATTCGATATTTGTGTAAATAACCCTTCGATTGTTGTTCTAGAATGGGATGGGCTCTTCCGTGATAGTGTTTCTTATTCTGGAACATTGTAATAAAATATATAAATAGGGGATTTGAAATTAGTGAAGTCAGTTACTAATTTCGACGCGATATTATATTGTTACGTTTTTGTGAACGGGTTTGAAATGTATTTTTAAAGTAGATAAATAAATATTTGCAAATGAATTAAATAAGTTAGTATGTAGGTGTAAAATAAATTAGATATATTGTTGTAAAATTAAGTGTTAAATTGTAAGTGTTATAAATTAAACAATTTCAAGTAAGTCTTTTATTTATTTAATAATAATTAAAAGTCAATTCGCGTAATAGTTCACAAATAAATAAATCAGTACAGTAATAACCCAACAACTGGTGATCAGAAGTGGATAAAATCAACATAAATTTGTCGACTTTAATATAGTGTTGAATCTTTTAAAAATAAATAAAATATAAATCGTAATAAATAAAGTGTGTGATCATGTCTACCTTGTGTAAGCTAAAAATTGCAGACCTGAGACTTGAATTGGAAGAAAGGGACCTGAGTTCTACTGGGAAAAAGGCTGATCTAGTCGAACGTCTAAAGAACGCTCTTCAAGAAGAGGGTCAAGATCCAGAAACCTATTTGTTTGAAGACAAGCATGCTGCTTTGATTTCGTCAATTACGTCGTTAGAGAACAAAGTTTCTAGTGAAATCTCCCAAGTTTCCTCGGATGTTTTGAAAGTTTCGACAGACATTACATCGCTAGAGAACAAAGTTTCGACAGACATTACATCGCTAGAGAACAAAGTTTCGACAGACATTACATCGTTAGAGAAAAAGGTTTCTAGTGAAATTTCCCAAGTTTCCTCGGATGTTTTGAAAGTTTCGACAGACATTGCATCGTTAGAGAAGAAAGTTTCGGGTGATATTTCATCCCTTGACAGCAAAATGACTAACGAGATCTCTAAAATCACTTCGGATTTTGACGACAAGATATCGTCCATAAAATCTACTTTTGAAGAAAAGATCAAGGAAATAGAAAAGAAACTGGAGGAAACGGAAAAAGTGGACAAAGTGGTAGAACCCATCTTAACAGACATTAAAAATGATGAAACCAAATACAAATTGGAGCCACGGTCGATAGTTGAAGGGAGTGTGGGTCATGCTCGGGTTAAGGTGCCAAATTTCGACGGAAAGTCGTCATGGAACAGTTATAAGAAACAATTTGAAACAGTTTCAAGAGCGAACGGATGGTCTGAAAAAGACAAAGCTGTAAATCTGGTTATTGCTCTTCGAGGAGAGGCTTTGGATGTACTCCAGACCATAGCTGTAGAGGAGACGAATGATTTTGAACAACTCATGAAGAGACTAAACATGCGTTATGGGCACGAACATTTGGAGTATGTCTATCAGGCGCGGCTTAAAAACCGACGACAAAAGAAAGATGAAGCTCTTCAAGAATATGAGCTAGATATTGCCAGGCTAGTACGATTCGCTTATCCAACAGCTCCCGAAGACATGAGGGAAATATTGGCTGTTCAAACATTTATGGATGGTCTTCGTGATGTTGAAATGCAGAGAACACTGCGATTAGCTCCTCACAAGACGCTGGTCGATGTATTGTCCGCGACCCTCGAGTTCGAATCAGCTACGCAGGCCTCTGGTGAGTACAGTGCAGTTCGAACTGTGAAAGAAGAAGAGGATGAAGACAAACTTGACCAGCTGGTAAATATGGTGAAAGGCTTTACATCGAAGAAAACGAAGACCATGAATTGCTGCAATTGTGGTGAAAATGGGCACGCACGGAGTTTAAAGAAGAACGCAAATCAAGAAACTCGCCAGCAGGAAATAAGAGAACGCACAGACCCTAGGAGGGCAGCCTCGACTCAGAACTCCTCTAAAGACCATCTAATACTAATAGCTTCTTTGAAATGTCGTGAGGATAGTGTATATGTAGATGGAGAAATAAATGGTAAAAAGTATACATTGTTGGTGGATACCGGGGCGACCAGGACCATTATACGACCGTCAATTGTAAACAGCCGTAAGAAACTCGTACCAACGAGGTTGCGACTGCGGACTGCCATAGGTGAAAATGCCAACACCCACGGAGAAATCCAGAAGGGATTGGAGCAGAAAAGTTCGTCCATACCGTCATAGTTGCAGATATCGAAGAAGATGTTATATTAGGAATGGACGTAATGAATTTGCATGGATTTCAATTGGATTTTAAGAATAGGGTAATCAAAGTTGGCAACGAGGTATTTCTTCATCCACATGATGACAGCACTGTGCTAGCAGCCATTAAAGAAGATACAGTTGTGCCTGCGAGGAGTGAAACGATCATCGTAGCGCGGCTACAGGGAATTGTAGAAGAAGGAACACCTGTTATGATGGAGCCATGGAACCACGACGAGGAAGTTGGCCGAGGAATCATAATTGGAAAAGAATTGGTTACTTCTGCTAAAGAAATTCCCGTGAGATTGATTAATGTCAATGACTACCCAGTGACCATTAAGAAGGAGACAAAAGTAGGAACTTGTGTACCCGTGACGTCCATAATCCGTCAGACGACAACATCAGATAATTCCAACGACAAGTTCGACCAAATGGTTGCAGTTGCAGGCCAATCTCTAAATCAAATGGAAAAAAGGAAATTAAGGGAATTTCTTAGGCAATATCGTGACATATTCGTACCGAAAGGAGGAAAGACAGGAAGAACGACAGTTGTCAAACATAAAATTGACACTGGTACCGCTAGGCCAATTCGTCAAACAGCTCGACGATTACCACAGGCGAAGAGAGAGGAAGCTGAAAGGATTGTTCAAGAAATGAAGAAAGACGGGGTGATAGAACCTTCTACGAGCCCATGGGTCTCTCCAGTGGTCCTGGTCAAGAAGAAAGATGGAACTACGAGGTTTTGTGTGGACTACCGTTTGTTGAACAATGTTACCAAGAAAGAGAGTTATCCTCTGCCTCGGATCGACGACACGTTGGACACATTAGCTGGAAGTAAATTGTTTTCTACGTTGGACTTGAAGTCTGGATATTGGCAGGTAGAAATGGATCCAGTGGACAAGGAGAATACGGCCTTCACGACAGGATCTGGATTATGGGAATTCAACGTTATGCCGTTTGGACTCTGTAATCCTCCTGCGACATTTGAGAGGCTTATGGAAAATGTGTTGAGAGGGTTATCTTGGAAAACGTGCCTGGTGTATTTAGACGACATAATCGTTTTGGGGGAGACGTTTGAAGACCACCTGAAGAATTTAGAAGACGTTTTTAATCGACTTAAATCTGCCCAGTTAATGTTAAACCCCAAGAAATGCCAGCTATTTCAAAGTAAAGTCAATTATTTAGGTCATATAGTCAGCAAAGAAGGAGTGGCCGTGGATAAAGGAAAAATCGATTCCATTAAGGAATGGCCTGAACCAACTGATAAACATCAAGTGAGAAGTTTTCTGGGACTATGTACATACTACCGGAGATTCATTAAGAAGTTTGCAGATATTGCTAAGCCATTAACGCGACTTACAGAGGAAGCAAGGGATTATTGCTGGGATGGAGACTGCTAAACGGCCTTTGAAACTTTGAAGAGGCATTTAATTACAGCGCCAATATTAGGGTATCCACTGCCAGAAGGAGAGTTCATCTTAGATACGGATGCAAGTAATGTGGGAATTGGAGGAGTGCTGTCGCAGATTCAAGGAGGACAGGAACGAGTCCTTGGATATTTTAGTAAAGTGCTTTCAAAACCTGAACGAAATTATTGCGTCACGAGAAGAGAACTTCTAGCAGTAGTAAAATCAGTGGAACACTTCTATCAATACCTCTACGGAAGGAAGTTTCTAATCCGAACCGACCATGCCGCCCTTAAATGGTTAATGCAGTTTAAGAATCCAGAGGGTCAGATAGCCAGATGGACTGAACGACTTCAAGAATATGATTTCAAGATCGAGCATCGGGCCGGAGTTAGCCACAGGAACGCTGATTCTCTATCTAGAAGACCGTGTCCAGCAGAATGTTCCCATTGCAACAAAACAGAGTCAAAGGAAGCAGCAGTACTAAGAACAACAGTGGTCAACGACGAGTGGACGCCTACCAAGATCAAGGAAGAACAAGAAAAAGATCCAGTTTTACAGAAGATTCGAAAATGGAAAGAAGAAAATCGTCGACCATCTTGGCAAGAAATATCAAGCCTAGGCTCAGTAGTCAAGACGTATTGGGCCCAGTGGGACTCATTTATTGGAAGACAGCTTGCTTAAACGAGTAATAGAAAATGATGATGGTTCAGTGAGGAGAACACAGTTGGTGATTCCAAAGAGCAGAGTAGCCGAAGTACTTCGTTAGTTACACGACATTCCATCAGGAGGGCATTTTGGTGTAAAGAAGACCCTTCAGAGAATTCGGGAACGATTTTATTGGATGAATAGTTCCGACGATGTGAAGGACTGGTGTAAGAAATGTACTACCTGTGCTACAAGTAACGGACCCTACCGGAAAAGAAAGGCTCCTATGAGACAGTACAATGTTGGAAGTCCGTTTGAAAGAATAGCTTTGGATATTGCCGGGCCATTTCCAGAAAGTGACAATGGATGCAAATACATGTTGGTGGAAATGGATTACTTCACGAAGTGGGTGGAGATCTACGCAATTCCAGACCAGAAGGCCGCCACTATTGCAGATGTGTTAATCAAAGACTGCATCAGCCGATTTGGAGTACCTCTGGAGATCCATAGTGACCAAGGAAGGAACTTTGAGAGCGATCTATTTCAAGGAATCTGTGATAAACTAGACATGAAGAAGACAAGAACCACGGCCTATCACCCGCAATCGGATGGAATGGTGGAGCGTATGAATAGGACAGTCGGCAAGTATTTGACAAAGATGGTGTCCAATCATCAACGAGACTGGGACCAGTACCTTCCGTTCTTCGCAATGGCCTATAGATCTGCTGTTAATGAATCAACTGGCCAAATACCAGCAAAAGTCCTATTTGGACGTGAGATGCGTCTACCCTGTGATCTAGAGTTTGGATGTCGACCTGGAGAAGATGTTGCTGGTGGGGATTACGTGAATGAATTACGAAGAAGAATGGACGATATACATGAGTTGGTCCGTTCTAATCTTCAGATCGCTAGCGACCGAATGAAGAAACGATACGATACCCAAGCTGAGAAGGGATGTTTCAAGGAGAACGACAAAGTCTGGCTTTATAATCCAAAGAAGCGAACAGGTTGTTCTCCCAAGTTGCAGCAGTTCTGGGAAGGTCCGTACCTCATTGTCAAGAAAATTAATGACGTTATCTACCGAATAAGCAAGATTCCTAGGGGAAAGCCGATGATAGTCCACCATAACCGGTTGGCGCCGTACGAGGGAGACCACGACGTAGATGAAGAAGTGGAAGTAAACCAAGTTCGAGAGATGCCTGACCTCACGTTTGAGGAGTTCATGGGGGCCTATGGAGGTACCGGTAAAGCGAGACATGGTGTTACCAATGAAGAAAAGCGAGATCTACTCGCACTTCCCGATGACTATTCACTGGCCCATACCATCCCGGCCAGTATCAAAGACGCACGAGGGTTGGCATCTGCCTTTCGAAGGAAGTTTGATCGAGTTGCAGAACTTCAATGCCAACTGCCAGCTCCTGGCAAAGCATTAAAACTCCAAGATGCATCACGTTACCTATTCTATCTGGTAACAAAAGACACTGTCCATGACCAACCTACCTACCAAGATGTATGGGATGCCTTAATTCAATTGAGAGAGCACGTGTTGGAGTCCGACGTGCAAAAGTTAGCCATGCCAAAGTTAGAATGCCGCCAACTAGACTGGAGAGTTGTCCGCAATATGGTGGAAGAAATCTTTAAAGACACCGATGTCCAGGTTTTAGTCTGTTGCAATCCGCATAGTTTACTGGTGCGGAGCGAAGACCGTCCCTTGCCACTTTTATACAACTGGGAGTTGTAGAAGAGGGTCCAGTTGCAGATACCGGCATCCAGTTCGAGTTCCGCCAGGGTTCCAGGAGGAACCTTCTTTTAAGGAGGGGGCAATGTGACGTGATTTTGTCACGCGACTGTTTTCAGCTCCTTGCCTATTTATTTATTGTGAGAGGTTGTTTACATAATTTGATTTATGACCGAGACCTTTTTAACAGGTATATTAACCTCGATATTTCTTTCTAGAAAATGCTTATTCGATATTTGTGTAAATAACCCTTCGATTGTTGTTCTAGAATGGGATGGGCTCTTCCGTGATAGTCTTTCTTATTCTGGAACATTGTAATAAAATATATAAATAGGGGATTTGAAATTAGTGAAGTCAGTTACTAATTTCGACGCGATATTATATTGTTACGTTTTTGTGAACGGGTTTGAAATGTATTTTTAAAGTAGATAAATAAATATTTGCAAATGAATTAAATAAGTTAGTATGTAAGTGTAAAATAAATTAGATATATTGTTGTAAAATTAAGTGTTAAATTGTAAGTGTTATAAATTAAACAATTTCAAGTAAGTCTTTTATTTATTTAATAATAATTAAAAGTCAATTCGCGTAATAGTTCACAAATAAATAAATCAGTACAGTAATAACCCAACAGAAGATTAAAAAGTTACGATTCAACCAAAACTTACATTTGACATGCAGCAATGCCTTTCCATTCCATGCATAGTTCTGTAACGTTCTACAGACGCCAACTTTGGACTTTCAATTTAACAGTCTACGACTGGAATCATGCCACAATTTACTGTCCTTTTGGTATAAATTTATTTCTGAAGCTATAAAACCTGTTGTGAAAAGTTTGACCATGTACTCAGATACATGCGGTGATCAAAACAAGAATACTCATGTAGCTGCTATGTCTATGGCAGCACTGCAGAATTCTCCTAACTTGGAAGAGATTAACCATACATTTTTGGTACCTGGTCACACGCACATGGGTGTGATACGTCACACGCCCTTATTGATGAAAATAAAACAGCTTTTGCTGGAAACATTCATCATCCTCATGATTGGGCCCAACTTATACAAAGCACTGGTAAGAAACGCCTTTTTGTGGTGAAGGAGATGAGTCAAGATAGCTTCTTTGACTTTGCTAAGCTGTTAAAAACCGACCTTCAGCAGCGCAAACATGATGTTGAATACAATTTTAGCTGGAGAGATGTACAGTGGCTGAAGTTTGTCAAAAACTAGCCTGGAATAATTTACTATAAGAATTCCTTAGACCTTAATCAACCGTTTCAATGCGTTAGTTTTAAAAGAATAGACAAAGAAATCACTGGCAAAACGGAACCTATACTAAAATCCCAATAAAGATGCACTAGAAATAAACAGACCAAGATACGTTGAATGTTGATAAGAGCACTTCCGAATCATGATTTACAATGTATAAACTTTGTTAATAATGATTTGGGATTGTAATAATATTATACAATGTATATCCATTGTAAATTATGATTTGGAAGTGCTGCTCGTAATATTCAACATGTCTTGGTTGGTTTATTTCTAGTGCATCTTTATTGTGATTGTAGTATAGTTCACGTTATCCAGTACAAAATCCTATACCTAATAAGAAAAAAATGAACGCCTCGAGCCGTTTCCATACATTTTACCAGTACTTCACCAATTCTCTAAAGACTTAATAACCTCAAATAATGAAGCAGAGGATTCCTACCCTAATGACGTTACTCATGAAGAACATGAAGAGACAGTGCAACTAGTTGACAAAAGAACGAAAGTAAATGTGAAAACCATAAAAAAATGACGACAGCTCAAGAAAATAAAACAAAGAAACAACCTGGCAAGAAGAAGGGAAAAAATGTAAATACTAAACAATAAAACTTCAAAAAAATATTGATTCATTTTTCAATCAGTTTTTCTTTATTTTTTGTTATTAAATACGACTTTCTTGGTTTATGCATCACGTAAATGAATAAACAAAAATTTTGTCTTGTTAAATATTCTTGTATTATTATTTACTAAAACCTACTTTATAAAAATTACCATTATTATTATTAAATATTATTTTTTTTTTGCTTTTAGTAATAGTTTGTGTTATGCGTTAAGCGTGTTCAGTTCATAATATTTGTGCAAACTGTCCATGTCAGAAACAGTTTATTATTGTTTTTATAATACTTATATGGTTTGTTTATATTATTTGTTGATTATGGTATTGTCAGAAATAAATATCTAATTGATCAAAAATATTTAAAATAATTTTAAAATATACATTCTTATAAAAACTCCAAAACTATAACTCAAACAAATTATTGCAAACTTGAAATGCCTTTATCCCAAAACAGTGTTTTGAGACTTAACTCTCTTTAAATCACTAAAATCACATTAAACACGCAATTGGACTTCCTATGTTTTGACCCAAAATGACCGGAATGAATGAAGTGAAACTGTAGGAACCTGTTACAACTTTTTAACTGGAAGTATATATTTGTTCTCATCTTGCTAAGGGTCGTTGAATAATATATCGCTTCTACTATTTCGGCAACTTTAACAGTATTTGTTGACCTCATTTGTAATTCTATCTGTTCCAAACAAAGGAGGAATTGGGTTTACAGACGGACAGACAGACTGGATAATTCAAGGTTTTCACATTTTGATATGGTAAAACGGGTGAAAACTGATATTGTTAGTATCAATTAAAAATACATACCTATGAGAGTATACAGTGGAGATAAGCCTTTCACAACAAATTCCCATCTAAAAGAACATATGAAAATACACAATGGAAAAAATCCAATTAGGTACATGTAAAATTTGCCTCGGACAGTTTCCACTAATCCGTCGATTAAAGAAACATATAAAAATTCATACTGGAGAAAATATTTTCACATGTGAAATATGCAATAAACAGTTTCCACGAAACAGAGCGTATGAGAATACACACTGGAGAAAAACCTTTCACATGTGAAATTTGCCATATACAGTTTCCACGAAACTGCAAATTAAAAGAACATATTAGAAGATATGCTGGAGAAAAACATTTCACATGTGAAATTTGCATTAAACCGTTTATGACAATTTCCCAACTAAAACAACATCTGAAAATGCATACTGGGGAAAAACCTTTTACGTGACATGTGATATTGGCACAAACAAGTTTTCAAACGCTTCTAATCTAAAATTGCACATGAATATTGGGGAAACCCATTTGAATGTGAAATTTGTAACAGACAGTTTTCACAAAACCACCAATTAAAAGTAGGTACATATCAGTGGCGGCTCGTGATTTTTACAATAGGGGAGGCTATACCTAACTAAAATATCTAGACAAATTTGCACTAACAAAAAAATGCGCCAAAAAATGTAATTTAAGGCCTCATCTTTTGACCATTTTTTATTTACATTTCATAATATCATCCTAATTCATAATTTCATGATATCATCATTTTAAAAATAGTTAGTCTAATAGTAAAAGTTTAATACCAAAGTTTGTGTCGTTTATTTGTTAACAATTCCATCTATTTGTAAATAGATACCTATGCATATCAAAATAAATACAGATTTGAAGTTTTGCAGTCCATACATAATGAAGCTTCAAATTTTTTAAAATACTCAACTGAATTTTTTTAATTCTAAACGCGGCCTACTGCGAATTCAAAAACACGATAAATTACCGATATTTTGCTTTGAGTTAGAGATATCGGAAAAAGTTATTTGAGCAAGTTGTTCCAAATATTATTATAACCCCACATACCAAATTTCATAACAAAATTCGCACTTTTAGATTTTTGATTATATTTAGTCAGGACCCTAAAATTCGTTGTCCCGAGACGCACCCAACCACCCAACGGAGCTGAGAAGCTATTCTGCCTCCCTTGGTATATCTCCAGGCAGCGTGTGATGGCGCCGTAGATGCCACTGTTAAGCGTCGTTTAAACACAACGATAAGTCACAGCAACTAGTTGTGATGACAAGTTGAAACACTGTTTAGACGCTGCGATTCAATGCGATACCACCTTCAACCCAACTCCAACCTTGATAAGTTGTGCGATGCACCGTTTACACACAATGATAAGTTGCAACAACTCGATTGACCTTGATAAGTTGTTTGATTTATCGCTGTGTTTAAACGACCCTTTAGGAGACCGGGTCTCCGTAAACGCCTGCTGCGCTGCACGGAGCATTAGCAACGGCGAATGCTGGGCTTCTCGGCTCCGTTCGTGCATCTCGGGATAACCCAGGGTCCTGCCTACAATAATATGTAATAAAACAGACGTGATCATGCGTTCTAATGCTAATGCTCCGTACGTATGGATAATTAGTGATAATATGGAATTTACACGTTGTATAATAGTGAGAGTAATTGTTGTTTTCGCGATTCATGATAAACAAAACAGTATAGAGTGTGTAAAAAATTTATGGGGAGGCTGAGCCTCCCTTGCCTCCTCTGACGAGCCGCCACTGGTACATATGAGATTACACACTGGAGCACAATCTTCCTCATGTGAAATTTGCAAAAAAGAATTTCCACGAAACTCTCACCTGAAAGAACATAAAAATACATACAGAGGAAAAACTTTTTACATGCGATGTTTGTACAAATAAGTTTTCACGAACTTCCAATTTAAAAACACATGAAAATACACACTGGAGAAAAATCTTTCACTTGTAGTCCAAGTAATGAAGCTTAAAATAGGACAAAACCTCGCAATTTTTACAGAATGGATCGATTTGCTTGAAAATTTGAGAGTAAGTAGTGGATAGTCTAAGGATCAAAATCTATATGATGTCGAAAGGCGCTTTTACCAAGGGGGGGGTTGCCACCCCATGTCGGGGGTGAAATTTTTTTATTATATTTTGACCGCAAAAGTTGGTAAAACCATTCATTCTAAGCAAAAAATGTTCTATATATTTTTTTGATAAAATTAATAGTTTTCGATTTATTCGCTATCGAAAGTGTTAGTTTTATTAATTATTTATATGGGAAATAAGCCACAATTAAAATGAAAAAAATAATTTTATTAACGTTTCGACGCCCAAATCGGGTGCCGTTGTCAAAATACAAAATATTAATTGTGGCTTATTTCCCATATAAATAATTAATCATAAAAATGTTAGTTTTATATTAAAAAAATTAATGTTTTTAATCAGTTTTCTGCAAATAACTCAAAAGTTTTCGTTTTATCAAAACAACTTTGCTTAACAAAAATGTACCTTTTGAAAAATCAACAAAACCATTTTTTAAAATTTTCTTTAAGACCAATAGTAATGGAGCTATACTTTATTATATGTTAGCTCTTCCTCGTCAAATGCTAAATATTGTAGTTTCAAAGTCAAAAGACGGAAAAACTATGCATTTTTCGAGGATAATTTGTTTAAACTAATTTGAAGTATTTAAAAATATCTATCTCCAGAAATAAAAAAAGTCTTTAGCTCAAAAATTAAGTGGCTTATAATGAAAAGAATGTCAGACCCTATATTTTTCAAAGAAAAAGTGATCGAAAGCAAACCCCTAATCACCACCCTGATTAAAATTAGTCATTGACCTTATTTTGTCTTCTTTATTTATGTATTATTAATAGGTTCTAGAAGTTTAACTGGTTTAGAATGATTAGTTTTTAAAAAAATGGAGTCAAAAGCAAATATCGAATTTTTGAAGTTTGGTAAAAAATTCCCTTTTCTTCAGAATAGAAAGATTATCATCAGAGATACGAAAAAATATTTAAATATGAAATTGTAGCTTATTTAATTCCCTAGAACCTGGTTTGAAAAAATTTTTTCTACGGTAAAAATTGAGTGAGCTATTGACAATTAAATCTTGTAATAACATGCAAAAATAACCTTTACCAACCCTTTCAAAGTCACCACTTTTTGCGACTGAGGATTTTAAAAGGATTTAATATTAATAGTCTTATAGATCTTGTATAAACCTACAAAATTATTTTTTACCAAACTTTCTTAAGATAAAAATTAAAAAGGTTACGGTTAAAAAATCAATATATATTTTTGAAAAAAAAAAAGAAATCCAATTGGAAGCATAATAATGTAAGTTAGCTTTGCTTTTAGTCATTGGCCTTATTCATTCTTCTTTATTTATGTATTATTAATAGATTCTAGAAGTTTGACTGGCTTAGAATGATTAGTTTTTAAAAAACAGGAGTTAAAGCGAATAACGAATTTTTGTAGCTTGGTAAAAAATGCCATTTTCTTCAGAATATAAAGATTAGCATCAGAGATACGAAAAAATGTAAAATTTTAGGTTATTCGACCATATAATTTTGAAGGTTTATGTCCGATCTGGGTTCCTGCCACTTTTTATATAACTTTCCCTTCTCTTTTATTTTTCCTTGTACTTCATTTGACCACCACCAAGTCTCATTATCTTCCAACTTCTTTCCTGACGTTTTCCCAAGTATTTCAATAGCTGTCTCTCTAATAATATTGGCCATTTTTCTCCAAATTGTGTTACGGCTTCCTTTCATGTTCCAACATATTTTTTCTACTATTCTTTCCCTGAATAGACCTTCCTTCTTATCTTTTAGCATCCACCACTTGATTTTTTGTGGTCCTCTCCGATATTTTTGTTTAGTTTCGCTTTTTTACTTCGATGTCCAGAACAAGCAGCTTATGTTGTTGGCTTACTGTCTCACTAATTATTACCTTGCAGTCCTTGCATTCACGTATGTCTTCTTTCCTTATCATGAAGTAGTCTATTTGGGATTGATGTTGTCCACTTTTGTAGGTAATAAGTTGAGTTTCTCTCTTTTTAAAGAATGTGTTAAAAATCGCCATATCCAATGCTGTTGCTAATTCTAGCATGTCATCTCCAGCTTCATTTCTAGTTCCAAAGCCTAATCCCCCATGTATTGTTTCATATCCTGTCTTGGCTTGGCCCACATATGCATTGAAATCACCTCCTATTATAACTTTCTCCTCTGCTGGAATATCACTCAGTACGTCTCCTATAATTGGTCATAGAAAGCTCTTCTTTCATTCTCACCCAGACCTGTTTGAGGAGCATAGACACACAACATTCAATACCTCTTTATCAATTACAAATTTTACTGACATCATTCTATCACTCGTTCTTACAACTTCTACTACGTTATCTTTCATTTCACTATCAGCAATTATACCAACTCCATTTCTAGTGTTACTACTCCCTACATACCACAATTTATATCCATCACCTAGTTCTTTCGCCCTTTGTCCTTTACACCTAGTTTCTTGAATACAAGCAATTTGAACTCTTCTTCGTTTGAGCGCATCCACTAACTCCAGACTCTTACCTGTAAGACTACCAAGATTCCAAGACCCTATCCTGATTTTTCTAACCTGTAATGGTGTTCCTCCTGAGATAGTCCTCACCCGGAGATCCGAACGGAGGCTCATTTTACTTCCGGGACATTTTACCTCAGGAGATGCCATCATTTCAGTATAAGTTTTTATTGCGTTTGGAGAAGCTCTTTTCATTATTATGGCCTGAAAATATTTTTGGACATTTGATGCCTGAATGCCTTTTCTATCAACACCATACCCTGCCCTGCACGTTTAGCCAATACACCACCAAAGTGCAGTATTACCCCACACCCGCCTGCACATTTCTGTGTAGGCCAGGATCCCTACTGTAAGCACTGCCCTATAAGCCAATGTATTGTTGCCCGTATCCCGCCACTAGGAAGCACGTACTTTATTCGGGATACGTTTATCCATTCTTTGTATATGTCCAAAAGAGATTAGTTGTTTTGTTGATAAATTATCTGTGATTGTTCGTTTGATTCCCATTATTTCTCTAACGCGTTCGTTGGTATTACTTTCTCTTCTAGATCTTCCTGTTGCTCTTCTCCAAAAATCCATTTTCGTTGCTCTCATACCTCACAGCTGTATATATCCTCTTTTTATTTTCTTTGCTGATGAATTGGTCCCATAAAATGCTGTTTAACATTGTGATCTTTTCTACCCGACGTATTTCTTTCCCTTATGACTTTGTCTAATGTTCCACCGTGCGAAATATTGATATCTAGGTATTTGTAGTCCTAGAAGTGCTTTATGGTGATGTTGTCTAATATAAGATCTTTTTGTGCTCCTCAAATGCACAAGTACCTATTAAATTTTCTTTTTATTCACTTCTAGACCCCACATATACTATTAAATTAATTTTCGAGCCATATAGTTTAAATCGTCATAATTTTGAGCCATTATTACTCGATCGTCTGCAAAGTTGAGCGTTTACCGTAGTGTTGGTGAAAGGTATCCCCATTGTTCTACATTTTTTTTTCAAAGTTTCAAAGTGGGAGATGTTTTTATTTTTGTTACATGTTGATTGTATAGTACTTTGAGGGCTTATATTAATTCCATAATAATATTTATGCTTTCCATTGATTGCCAATTGCCATGATTGATATCGTAGGTCGACGAACAACATACAAATCTCTTAATTCCGCGCCATCTTTTTTTCAATTATCTGGGTTAAGGAGAAAATGTGGTCAATAGTGGATCGACCCGTAAGAAATCCTGCTTGTTCTTCTGCTTCAAGAACCTATGATTCATGAGCTATTACTTTGCTTTTGCTGAGTCTATAGACTTTGTTGTCTATGTTTCGATAAGATATTTACTTTTTCAGTTATTTGCGAAGTTAGTTTGGAACGAAAGTTGCTTACAATTAGTCAATTTATGAATAGTAGGTAAACAGATTTCAGGAAATAAAAAAAATCCATTTCCGGATTAAAGTATTTTAAACGCACATTTTAGATGCACCCCCGAGAAGGGGTGAATATCACCCCCTAAGTAAAAGCAAACAACAGCACAAGTCCAACTTTGAAGTGGAGGGTAAGTAGAACCTATAATAATCCATAAGTACAGTGGCGGATCTACGGGGAGGGAGAAAGGGGAAATTTCCACCCTAACAAGGTCCAAAATTAAAGAAAAAATTGTTGAAACAAAAATATATTGGCTGACATGAAACTTAAACCACAGACAGACAAATTCAACCCAATAAACACGCGAGTTAGGAAAATTGAGGGAACTTAATTAACACATATAAGTTATTATTTAATGTCTTTTATGTAGTTTCGGTTTATCTTTCTTATGTCTTTTGGTTGGTATTTCATTGGAAGTCCCCCCCCCCAAAGCAAATTGCCCCTTCCAAGGCAAATGTCTAGATCCGCCACTGCATAAGTAAGTATGTATATCCAAATTTTCATGCAAATCGGAGTTATTCCTGAAAATATCGGAGTTGTCTGTGAAAATCATTTTGTGTAGAAATAGTTAGGATGTCTTTTGCAAAACGAGTTTCTAACCCAAAGTTTATGTTATACAGGGTGTCCAGAAACTTTACCGACAATCGAAGACAGGAGATTCCTCAGATAATTTAACCAAATTCACCTAGTCCGAAAATGCTTCCTAAGGGAGCTAGATGGGAGCTCTTTGAAGATGGCGCCTTAGTAATTAGTTTTTCTTAAATACCTCCTGAACGCTTCTAGTCAGAAAAACGAAAATTGGTACGCGTATTTATCTTTCAGAGATAAATCGATTACATCCATTGCGAATTTCTAGTATCGGTCATATGCGTCCGTTTTGGGTAGGGCAATGGTTATTTCATTGCATAACTTCTTTGTCTTTAAATTTCAAGCAGTTTGACTCTGGATTATTAAATTCTGAGGTATTCTAGTATTAAAGGGTACTCTTGCTTTAAGTCGGTCGGACACACCGTTTTCTAGAAAAACGATTTGAAAATTTTGCGTCTCTTGAATTTGAAAAAAAAAATTAATTTTTTCAAAAAAAAAAAAAACGGTGTATTTTACCAACTTGAAGCAAGAGTAACTATTAGTACTAGGATACCTCATAATTTAATAATCTTGAGTCAAAAATACTTAAACATTTAAGACAAAAAAATATGCGGTAAAATAACCGTTGACCTTCCCAAAACCGACGCATATGACTGGTACTAGAAATTCGCCATTAATGAAATCGATTCATCTTTGGAATACAGGGTGTCCCGAAAAGATTGGTCATAAATTATACCACAGATTCTGGGGTAAAAAATAGGTTTATTGAACCTCACTTACCTATATACAATAGTGTACACAAAAAAAGTTACAGCCCTTTGAAGTTACAAAATAAAAATCGCTTTTTTTTTCATATATCGAAAACTCTTAAAGATTTTTTAATAAAAATGGACATGTGGCATTTTTGTGGCAGCTTCATTTAAAAAAAAAAATACAGTGAAATTTGTGCACCCCATAAAAATTCTATGGGGTTTTGTTCCCTTAAACCCCCCCAAACTTTTGTGTACGTTCCAATTAAATTATTATTGTGGCACCTTCAGTTAAACACAATGTTTTTAAAACTTTTTTGCCTCTCAATACTTTTTCGATAAGCCAGCGTTTATCGAGATATTTTTAGTATTTTTCGAATCCACCACATATTTGTATATGGTTAAGTACGATTATAGAGACCTGTTAATAATCTGAAAATTTATTTATAATTTACATTTTTAGGTATATTTTGAAAAGGAAGCCACATCTCAATAAAAGGTGACTTATCAAAAAAAGACTAAGAGGCAAAAAAGTTTTAAAAACACTGTGTTTAACTAATGGTACCACAATAATAGTTTCATTGGAACGTACATAAACATTTTGGGGGTTTAAAGGAACAAAACCCCCATAAAATTTGAGTGTAAATATATTAAAAAAGAAGCCGCATCTCGATAAAAACTCGCTTATAGAAAAAATACTAAGAGGCAAAAAAGTTTTAAAAACGTGTTTAACTAATGGTACCACAATAATGAATTAATTGGAACGTACACAAAAGTTTGGGGGGGTTTAAGGGAACAAATCCCCCATAAAATTTTTATGAGGTGAACAAATTTCACTATAATTTTGTTTTAAAATGTTCCTGGCATAACAATGCTACATGTCTATTTTCAAGAAAAAATCTCTAATAGTTTTCAATATATTGAAAAAACTCGATTTTTATTTTGTAACTTCAAAGGGCTGTAACTTTTTTGTGAGCACATTTGTACTAAGGTAAGTTAGGTTAAATCGAACTGTTTTTGACCCCAGAATGTGTGGTATAATTTATGACCACTCTTTTCGGGACACCCTGTATAATTAAACGTACAAGTTTTCGTTTTCCTAATTAGTTTTTTTTTAAATTCAAAAAACGAAAAATTTTCAAATAGAGTTTTCTAGAAAACGGTGTATCTTATCGACTTAAAGCAAGATTATCTTTTAGTACTAGAATATCTCACAATTTAATAATCCAGAGTTAAAAATACTTACAAATTAAATACAAAAAAGTTATGCGATAAAGTAACCGTTGCCCCTACCCAAAACGGACGCCTATGCAGTGCCGGTTTAACACAGTCTGCCGCCCGGTGCTGATACGGATGCCGCGCCCAGGCTCAAAAATATTTCTTAACTTTATTTCAATTCAACAAAACATATTTTGAATACAAGTTTATTAAAATAAAAAAAACAATTACAACTTTTTTTGGTTTCAAACTTAAATGAAAACTAACAATATACAAGGAAAAAATTAAGGGCGAACTTCACAAAGTAAAATAAAAATTAACTTAATAACATTCAAACAGGTAACATCAGGTAGGTAAGCAAATACCTTTACTATTGAAAAGCTTGTTTTCTTGATTTTACTGAAGCGAAGTTTTCGATGATGTCAGTTATATTTAATTCATTTAGCAGGTCCTCGTTAATGGATAAGACTGCTAAGGAGTTCAAATTTTCTTGGGAAATTGCATTTCTTAAGTAGGTCTTTACCCTTTTTAGTGTCGAAAGAGAGCGTTCGCCACTTGCATTTGCGACCATTATGGAGAAAAAAATACGCAGGCAAATATTAACGTTTGGAAATTAAGATATTAATTTATTTTCGTATAAAGCCTGTACCAATTCTAAAGGAGTGTCTATTTTTAATTGGGGAACAGACGTTAACAAATGATTTAATTAAATGAACACATTCTTGGGGAAAATACTCGTCCAAATTCTCCTTGTAGTTTTGTTGTAATTCGGTTGCCGATCTGAAAATATCTTCATCTTCCATAGCTTTTAGTTTAAACAAAAATTCAAATGCTCTTGAACAAGATTTATAACTATCAGATCGGCGAATAATCTCCGACTTAAGATTGTCTATTATACAAACATAACATTGTGTTCGCATTTTCTCTTTTTGGCTTAAGCTTGCCTACGAATTCATTTCTCCTAATTGCAATTTTTTTTATAATCCTCTTCTCAGCATAATTTTCGTTCCCTGTTAACAACATTTCTAAGGCCTCGTAGTGATCAAAACGATCACGTAAGAAATCAAAGTAATCTGCTAAAGATGATAAGAGATGAGCGGTTGTGCTTAAATCCATATTTTCCTTTTGTACTGATTTATTCACTTCATTAACCCTTTGTAAAACGTCAAGCCAAAATGATAAAATTATTCCGTTTTCCAACAAATCAAGTTTTTCCGATAGAGAAGCTGCTTCAACTCTTACTATGTTTTTCTCATTTATATTCGTTGATATTCCAATCAAACATGTTTTAATCAAACCGTAATTGCTTTTTAACGCTTTTACGGCATCAAAACGAGAAGACCAACGGGTTGTACTCACTCTTTTAGGTAACAGTGTCTGCCCCGACTCAGCCGAATCCTTTATTGCACGAGACAATAACTCCCACCTATGTGTAGACACGGAGAAAAAATTGTAGATAGCTGGTACCAACATAAAAAAAAATGTTGCTTCCAAACAACAATCTGCTGCATTTTGGACAACCAAATTTAAAGAGTAAGCAGCACACGCCACAAAGAGAGCTAAATCATTGTAAGCTTTAATACGTGCTTGCAAACCAGAATACTTTCCACTCATATTACTGGAATTGTCGTAAGACTGGCCTCTACAGTTCTTAATATCTAATTTCAAAGACTCTAACATCCCAATAACTGTTTCCTCAAGTTGTTGTGAGCTATGCCCAGTGTTTTTACAAAATTCCACGAATCTTTCCACGGGATTCCCTTTATTGTCACAATATCTCAAAATCACTGTAAGTTGGTCATGGTGTGTTATGTCAGGTGTTGAATCTACACTTATAGAATAGTATTTGTTTGCCTTAATTTGTCTAACAATTTCATCAATGACTCGATTGGATAAAATATTCAGTAATTCGTTACATATATCTTTTGATAGATATGACGTTTTGCCCTTACCTAAATTTGCTCGTTTATTAATATGATCTTTCAAAAATGGATCATATTCTGACAATAGTTCCAGTAAACCAAGTACATAGTTTCCATTCCGTTTTTCGCCAATTATTTCATGAGTACCTCTAAATGCCAATTCCCTGGTAGCCAGAAACTTTATTACACTTATGATTCTTTCTAGTACTTTCACCCAATATTAAGTGTTCAAGTAGTACCTAAGCAGTTTCTGTTTTATTATTTCGGCGCAGCGCGCCGGCCGGCGCCCGTCAGGCCGTCTGCCAACCCAAACGTGTATTTAGCGGTGTTCGCACATTATTCTTAAACGCTGTAGAATGATATAATTTTACGGCGCGCGGCATGTTTGTACGTTATCTGACATTTAGATAACATAAACTGAACACAGTGCATAAACCATATAGGTACGTCGACGTTAATAATAATAATTTATTTATAAATTATTGTTAAGTTTTCAAGTTAATGATAAAACAGAAAATTATTTTATTACCATAATCATATAATTTCGGAACAGCACGCGCTTCGCGCGTACCGCCCTAGAACCATCAACCGCCCGGTGCTACAGCACCCAAAAGACCCCTGGTTAAACCGGCGCTGCGCCTATGACCTGTACTAGAAATGCGCAATAGATGGAATCGATTTGACTCTGGAAGATAAATACGCATAAAATACCAATTTTTGTTTTTCTTTATAGAAGCGTCCAGGGCTTATTTAAGAAAAACTAATTACCAGACGCCATTTTTAAATAGCTCTAGCTCCCTTAGGAAGCATTTTCGGACTAGGTGAATTGGGCTAAATTGTCTTAAAATTATCTAAGGAATCTCCTGTCTTCGTTTGTCGGTAGAGTTTCTGGACACCCTGTATAGTTCTCTGGTGGTTTTATTACAGAGGAAAAGTCAGCAAAGTCGCGATTGCGTTATCGTGGCAACGCCGGCAACGGTGTAAGGAAATTAAAATGTCAAAGTTAACGGCGTCTTTGCGTCAACGTCAAATGAATGTCAAAAGAATTTATTTACATAATTTGTTTACATATTTACAAATACAAATAAAATATAAAACTAGACAAAAAACCAATAAGCAATAATTAACAACAAACTGAGTATATTATTATTATAAAACAAAGTTTAGTCAAATGGAAGTAAAACAAGAAGTTAATGAAAATACTTGTAAAGTAGAAATAGATAATAATGGGGTATGTGATGTTCCTTTGGATACTCTCAAAGTTGAAATGAAAGAGGAAGAGGAAACAGTTGGTTATTTAGACTTAAAGGAATACCATTTAAAGACAGAAATTGAAGATGTACCACTTACAGAAAGACAAACAAAGGAAGAAGGTAAATAGCATTTAACTAAAAAAAAACAAGAACAAATTAAGCTATTTTCCCAAAAAGGAATAACAAAATGTTTTCTATACTCTACATTAGGATTACATGATTATATAGTACTAACACAGGCCTTTTGGACCCATAGCTTGACAACAACTGTTCCCCAGTCTTTACGGTCCTTAGTTTTTCCTCTCCAATTCTTAACACATTTCTCTTTAAAGTTTTTTTCTGATTTGTCTAGTCATCTCTTTCTTGCTCGACCTCTTCTTTTGTCACTTATCCGTATATTTCAAATGTCTCAAATATCTCAATCTTAACGCTTTTACTACTTCAGATATTGCAGGCTCCTTAAAAAGACTCATCTCCTCATCTTTAACACCTCCAAAAATTCTTCTCAATATTGTCCTTTTCCATACATTTATTTTTTATTCTTATGTTTGGTTTAGCATCCATGTTTCTCTTACATGGAGGACTTTCAGTCTCAAAACTATTTTGTATATTTGTATTTTGGCTCTCTTCTTGACACATTTTTAAATGTAAGGATTTTGTGTAATACTCCTGGTTTAACATTTTCTGGACAACATTTACCTTAAGGGTCCAAGAATATAGCTACAAATCTAATGAAATTTAGTGCTTGGCAGTATTGTCATGTTCTTAGAACCAATCCGGAAAGAGCATGTGATATATTAATTAACTACATCTCTCTCTTGTCGTTTCCCCATTACTGAGGATCGTGATTTCTTCCAATATTCCTAACAATGTTTCTCCATTGGTCTCTATCTTCAGCTGCTCTAAGAGCTTCGCACAATGAGTTTCCAGCTGAATTCTTTATTTGGTCGGACCATCTAGTTGGCGATCATCCTCTTCATCTTCTCCCTGGAACGTTTCCAGAAACAATTAATCTCTTCAAACTGTCATCACCTCTGCAAACCACGTAACCAAAGAATTGCAGTATTCATTGCAGACAAATTTTGTGGACAGCCTTTTTTAATCTTGAGTTGGTTTAGAATGGAAACATTTGTCCTATGAGCTGTCCAAGGTATGCACAGCATTCTTCTCCAGCACCACATCTCAAAAGCATCAATTTTTTGGTACTCGCATGAGCGAAGAGTCCAAGTCTCTGCTCCATATAGAAATATTGAAAATTCAAGGGCATTCACCAGTAGGATGGCGCGAAAAAAGTCAAGTTGATAATTCTGTGTCGCTATAGTGCAGAAAAGTTGCGTTTGGTAATAACAAGAAAAACAAAAAAATAATTATTAAAATCGGACTTTATCTTCCGATCCCGCAATGGACCTAAAGATTATGAAAAAAATTCAATTTTACCTTTTTTTTCAAAAAAATTTATTTAACCTTCGTGTAAGTTTTATTTATTGCTATATTAAAATGTATTTACAGTTTGCGTGGTTGAGTAATAAAAAAAAAACGCATTTTTTACAAAAACACAAAAAACATTACGCATTTAATGAATATCTTCCCGAATAACGATCCCGCAAGATCAATCAAAATCTATAAAAATTGAAATTTTTGATGATTTTGATAAATTAAAAAGCATTTAGTTATCTCATTTTTCTGTTACATTGTGAAGATCTTCGCTTGTTAAGATATTGTATGACAATATTTAAACAACCCAGAACTCAAAACGAGGGGGTGGTTGCACTTCTAGCTCCACATACACCCTTGTCTCCAACCAACCAACCAATGAGTGTGTGGTTTTTACATTATTTACATATGTACATTTCTTTTTCATCTGTTTGTGTCCAGCTCTTAAACACCAACTTTGTAGTGTGATTTCTTGATAAAATCTGGCAGCATGGACCTTGATTTAAGTGTTGTCCTGATGAATCCATCTCTCGATTGGGGCCAACATAATTAGCATTAGATGATGCTTCTGTGACCAACTTTAGACATCGCTCGTCAGGTTGCGTGTGGCAGGGATAGTTTTGTACATTCCAGTCTGTCATGTCGACCGATGTAAATCAAGAAGTTATATCTTTATTTGAAACTCTTATGGTGGAGAAGATAGTTTTGTAACATTCCCGTCTATTATTTTAGTTTAGTCCTATGATTTTTTTTATCAAGTAGTAAGAGAGGAAACACATTAGAGAGCTAGGACTAAGGAGAGTGTTAAAAGCCGGACAGACTAAAGCCAAGGGCAAAAGTATTAGAATTTTCATCCCTCCTACTTTACATTTTCAAGCACAGGACTACACTAAAATAATAGACTAGAATGTTACAAAACTAACTTCTTCATCAGTTCTTCGAACAGTTTCAAATGAAGATATAAGTTCCTGCATTACATCAGGCTACATGCCAGGCAGGAATGTAAAAATCTATCCGTGCCACACGCAAGCTGTCAAGCGGTGCGTAAAGTTGGTCATGGAAGGATCATCTAATGTATAATGTATGTGGGCCTCAATAAAGGGGCAACACTTAAATCAAGGTCCATGCTGCCAGATTTTACAACCAAATCACAATACAAAGTTGGTGTTTAAGACTTTAAGAGCTGGACACAAACAGATGAAAAAGACATGTACATATGTAAATAATGTTAAAAACACACACTCATTTGTTAGTTGGAGAAAAGGGTGCGTGTGGATCTGGAAGTGCAACCACCCCCTCGTTTTGAGTTCTGGTTTGTTTTAATATTGCCACACAAGCGAAGAGCTTTACAAATGTAACAGAAAAATGAGATAACTAAATGCTTTTTAATTTATCTAAATCATCAAAAATTTCAAGTTTTTATAGATTTTGATGGACCTTGCGGGATCGGAAGATATTCGTTAAATGGGTAAAACCATTTTTTTATCACTCAACCATGCAATCTGTATATAAATTTTACTATAGCAATAAATAAAACGTACATGGAGAATAAATAAAAGAATTTAAAAAAAGGTAACATTTCATTTTTTCCATAATCTTTAGACCCGTTGCGGGATCGGAAGATAAAGTCCGATTTGAATAATTGTTTTTTTGTTTTTCTCGTAATTACCAATCGCAACTTTTCCGCACTATAGCGACACGCAATTATCAACTTGACTTTTTTCACACCACCCTATTCACCGTCTCATCTTGATATTTTGAGAGATAGATCTGTATAAGATAGATTAACTACATAGACTAGGTAAAATAACGAGAAAAATTTTTCATAATAAAAATTTTAACTAACAGTACTTAATAAAACAGTATTCATGTACCTTCATTTCAAAATAATAAAGAAATGGTCATAAAATTGATATCTGCTGAACATCTGTGGCAATCTGGTAACCACAAATTCATACGTTCTGACTCTGTTGCCAAAGCTATCTACTAATCCAGTGGTCGGCAAAGTGCGGCTCCAGAGCCGCATGTGGCTCTTTGGCTTCTTAAGTGCGGCTCTGACACAAATATCCAAGGAAAGCCCAATATATTTTTGATTTAAAAAAATTTTAGGAAAAAATTACATCATATTTTAATAAATTAGCATTTGTCAAAAATCTTCTTAATAACAGAGTTAAAATTGTCTTCTTTTCAAATTGACATTGGTAGCTTTAAGATACAATTGCTGGATTTAAAAAACAAAGAGATATGGCGCTCTAAATTCGAACGTATTTGTGTTGAATAGGAAACATTGGAGAAGAAAAAAATGTGATCTTAGTTCACAACACAAGTGGTCTGCATTGAATAACCTGGAGAAAGAACACATGATCATTTTCAATGTTTGGAATAGTATTCCTGACTCTTACTATCAGCAGAAAAAGCTGGCGTTTGGTGTTGTTTCCTTTTTGGCTTCTAAATATATATTCGAGCAATCTTTTTCTATTGAGCAGGTCCGTGGCGAGCGGGTTTGGATGACAGGATAGTCTGGTCTTGTATGTGGAATTTACAGCAGATATTCCTTCGCTAACAGTTGGTAGCTGTAGGTCGTGGTGTAATCTGTGGTTCATAACATACCAAGGGGCATTGCAGATCTGGCACAATACTTTTGATTGGAATCGTTGAAGTTTTTGAATGTTAGTGTGATAGATAGATAGATAGAATTTATTCGTCTAGAAATTTATACAATGTATACAACATTGCACAAATTTATCTGACTAGTCAAAAAAATATTATATGATTATATAAATGTAAACACATTAAAAAAATAGTACATTAAAATTTACAAAAAAAGAAAAAAAAATACATTACAAGAAACACATTAAAAATTTAAAAATTCTTCAATACTGTAAAAAGCATGGCTAACTAGAAATGTTTTTAGATTTTGTTCAAAGCATTTAATAGTGCCAAGATGCATCTTATGTATCCCGAATAAAGTACGTGCCTCCTAGTGGCGGGATACGAGCAACAATATATTGGCTTATAGGGCAGTGCTTACAGTAGGGATCCTGGCCTATACAGAAAAATGCAGGCGGGTGTGGGTTAATACTGCACTTTGGTTGCATTGGTGGTGTATTGGCTAAACGTGCAGGGCAGGGTATGGTGCTGATAGAAAAGGCATTCAGGCATCAAATATCCAAAAAATCTTTTCAGGCCATAATAATGAAAAGACCTTCTCCAAACGCAATAAAAACTTATACTGAAATGATGGCATCTCCTGAGGTAAAATGTTCCGGAAGTAAAATGAGCCTCCGTTCGGATCTCCGGGTGAGGACTATCTCAGGGGGAACACCATTACAGGTTAGAAAAATCAGGATAGGGTCTTGGAATCTTGGTAGTCTTACAGGTAAGAGTCTGGAGTTAGTGGATGCGCTCAAACGAAGAAGAGTTCAAATTGCTTGTATTCAAGAAACTAGGTGGAAAGGACAAAGGGCGAAAGAACTAGGTGATGGATATAAATTGTGGTATGTAGGGAGTAGTAACACTAGAAATGGAGTTGGTATAATTGCTGATGGTGAAATGAAAGATAACGTAGTAGAAGTTGTAAGAACGAGTGATAGAATGATGTCAGTGAAATTTGTAATTGATAAAGAGGTATTGAATGTTGTGTATGTGTATGCTCCTCAAACAGGCCTGGGTGAGAATGAAAGAAGAGCTTTCTATGACCAATTAGGAGACGTACTGAGTGATATTCCAGCAGAGGAGAAAGTTATAATAGGAGGTGATTTCAATGCACATGTGGGCCAAGCCAAGACAGGATATGAAACAATACATGGGGGATTAGGCTTTGGAACTAGCATTGAAGCTGGAGATGGCATGCTAGAATTAGCAACAGCATTGGATATGGCGATTGTTAACACATTCTTTAAAAAGAGAGAAACTCAACTTATTACCTACAAAAGTGGACAACATCAATCTCAAATAGACTACTTCATGATAAGGAAAGAAGACATAAGTGAATGCAAGGACTGCAAGGTAATAGTTAGTGAGACAGTAAGCCAACATCGAAGTAAAAAGCGAAACTAAACAAAATATCGGAGAGGACCACAAAAAATCAAGTGGTGGATGCTAAAAGATGAGAAGGAAGGTCTATTCAGGAAAAGAATAGTAGAAAAAATCTTGGAACACGAAAGATTGCCCTAACACAATTTGGAAAAAAATGGCCAATATTATTAGAGAGACGGCTAATGAAATACTTGGGAAAACGTCAGGAAATAAGTTTGAGGATAAAGAGACTTGGTGGTGGTCAAATGAAGTACAAGGAAAAATAAAAGAGAAGGGAAAATTATATAAAAAGTGGCAAGAAACCAGATCGGATATAGATCTTCAAAACTATATGGTCGCCAAAAAGGAAGCGAAAGTAGCAGTAGCAAAAGCTAAAGCAGAAGCGTATTCAAACCTATACGATCAACTTGATACCAGGGAAGGCGAAGCAAAGATATATAAAATAGCCAAACAGAGAGCAAAGAAAGCAAGAGATTTTAATTAGATTAGATGTATCCGAGATGAAAATAATAAAATACTAATTCACGAAAAGGATGTCAAAAAGAGATGGAGAAAGTATTTTGACAGTTTATTAAATGAAGAATTTGACAGACAGCCTGTCGAGTTAACGGAGACAGTAACAGCAATGGTTACCAGAATAACAAACGAGGAAGTGGCTCAAGCGCTTCAAAAAATAAAGAAAGGAAAAGCAGTAGGACCAGATAATATTCCTGGGGAAGTATGGAGAGCATTGGGAAAGACAGGAATAAGTTGGCTAGCAGGTCTATTTAACAGAATTATGGAAGTTGGACAAATGCCAGACGAATGGAGAAGCAGTATATTACTACCTGTCTACAAGAACAAGGGAGACATACAACAATGCACAAACTACAGGGCTATAAAACTACTTAGCCACACCATGAAAATATGGGAGAGAGTAATTGATAGACGGATACGTGAAGAAACCGAAATATCCGATAATCAATTTGACTTTATGCAGGGCAGATCAACAACAGATGCAATTTTCATTGTGTAAGACAACTGATGGAAAATACAGGAATAAAGAGACCAACGCTCATATGGTATTCATTGATCTTGAGAAAGCATATGATAGAGTTCCTCGAGAGATTCTGTGGTGGGATCTCAATAAGAAAGGAGTCCCTGGCGAATATGTAAAGATTGTGAGAGATATGTATGAGGGAGTAACGACTAGTGTTAGGACAGGTGTGGGAGAGACTGATAAATTTCAGGTGAAAGTAGGATTGCACCAAGGCTCGGTGCTTAGTCCTTATTTATTCTCATTAGTTTTGGACCAGATAACATCGAAACTACAGGGTAGTATTCCATGGTGCCTAATGTATGCTGATGATGTAGTGTTAATAGGAAATAGTGAAAGAGACTTAGAACAAAAACTGGAACAGTGGAGACAAGCTCTGGAGGAAAAAGGTTTAAAACTTAGTAGGACAAAAACAGAGTATTTGGAATGTTCATTTAAAGATGGAGTTACTACAAATAAAATAGTATCTTTGGATGGTGAAATGATTGTGAAAAGCAATAGTTTTAAGTACCTAGGATCGGTATTACAGAGTAATGGAGACATAGATGGAGATGCATGCAGTAGAATTAGAGCTGGATGGATGAAGTGGAAAGAAGCGAGTGGTGTGTTGTGTGACAGAAAAATTCCAATGAAGTTAAAGGGAAAATTCTATAAAACAGACATAAGACCGGCTATGATGCACGGAACTGAATGCTGGGCAGTGAAAAAGAAAGAGGAACAACGAATGTATGTGGCGGAAAGAGAATGCTTAGATGGATGAGTGGAGTGACAAAGAAGGATAAAATTAGAAATGAGTATATTAGGGGAAGTCTAGGTGTGGCACCAATTGATGCCAAAATGAGAGAGCATATGTTAAGATGGTTTGGTCATGTTCAACGTCGAGACGTTAATCACCCAATACGAAGAATAGCTGAAGTGCAGATTCCTGGAAGGAGTAGGAGAGGAAGACTAAAGAAGACCTGGGGGGAGACGTTAAGGCAGGACATATTGGTAAAGGGGATTAACATTGATATGACCCAAGATAGAATTGTGTGGAGAAATGCAATTAGAGAAGCCGACCCCGCATAGGGATAAGGCAAAGAGAATGATGATGATGATGATGCATCTTATGTGTCACCGACATGTCACTGAACTTATTAAAATATTTGATCCCAATGTAGGTAGGAGCATGCTGTGCCACTCCCAGGCGGGAAAAAGGCTGGTATATGTTATCCTTGAGGCGTGTGTTATGTGAATGTAGATCAACGTTCCTAAGGAATGTTTGCTCATGTTTTTTTATATACATTATTAGTTGTAAAATATATAGGCTAGGAAGAGTCAAGATGTTAGCTTTTATAAATAGTGGTTTACATGATGTAGTTGGTGATACTTTAAACATAGTTCGTAGTATTTTTTTGAGATATAAAAGCTCTATTCATGTATGGAGATGAGCCCCAAAATATTAAGCAGTACTGAAGGACTGACTGCACCAAGCCATAGTGTTACTTGTTGTTCCCCATATTTGTGCTGCATATAGCCATATCGGTTTTAAAATACATTTATAAATCAGAAGTTTGTTCTCCAGGCTGAGATTTGATTTTCGACTCATGTACCAATACATTTTCCTGTAGATTAAGCTGAGTTGAAGACGTTTCTTCCAGATGTGGGTGCCTCAATTAAGTTTACTGTCTAAATGAATTCCCAGCTATTTTATGACGGTATTGACTGGTAGTGGAACGTTATTTATAGAAACCGGAGGCGGGACACCTTTTTTTAAAGTAAATGTTATCTGTGTTGATTTTAAACTGTTGACTTGGACTCGCCACAGTTTAAGCCAGCTCTCTAGTTTAAAAAGATGATTTTGCAATACCTCGGATGCTTCTGTTGCTATAGAATTTGAAGTCGTGACAACTGTGTAATCCGCATATGTAGCAATTGTTGTATTAATGGTGGTTGGAAGATCTGATGTGTATATTAATAGACCTGGATCCCGCGTAAGAAAGAAAAGTTGATTAATAGCAAGCTAAAAATTTGTTAATAGCTTAACGGTGTCTAGTCGGACAAACTTTGATGCACGGGAACACTGGAACAGGGGAAGTTTTAACTGTGGAGCATGATAAACGTGTCGTCCTGACAAGTTTATGATTGTGAAAAATAACAAGTTGTTTTTAAGTTTATTCGATAGCCAACGTTATGTAATATATGAGAAAATGTTTCTCCGACAAAAATGTTGGGCATTTTAACGAGTCCGACACATAGAACATGTCACATCACAGGAATTATGTTGGTGATGAATAGCGGTCTGATTTTTGCATGCGAGTTTAATGAAAGGTTAAAAAAGCAATTGGAAGTTCTGTCCGACAAAATTAATGGGAAGTTTTCGTAGTCGGACATTCTAAACAGGTAAGATATAGACAAAAATGCTGGTGATAAATAGCTTTCCGACAAAGACGAAATTTAATTAAGTAAATTATTCCTTACCAAGAATGACTGTTGTCGGAAAAAAATAAGGGGTAGATTTTGTAGTCGGACAATTTAAAAAAATAATTTTTGAAATTTCAATAAGGGGTGATTATTCTATGTCAAAAGTACCTGCAATCAATTACAATCGATATCTTTCGATTTATCTCAACATCATTTAGATACCTCACTGTAATACATTTATAGTAGATCAGGCAAGTTATATTATGGATTGAGTGGTCTAGCTATTTTTGTCTGACACATGCGCGGGATCGCTTGGTTAAAAGAGATAGATAGACCACCTATCGACTTTTTGCACTGTATTCCCTGTCTACCCTTATGTCTATGAATACATTTCCCTTTAAGAAAAACTGTCACTTTTGACAATAATTCATAATAAATTGCAATCGTAACTTCAAATTTAAACTAATCGATTTATTTTGGCAGCAAATTATTTCTAGCCATGTGACATATTAATTACATTATTATTTCATTTGTAGAAAGTGGAGAAAAATTACGTTATACAATTTTAGTAATAATTTATTTAGGTACCCTTTTTCAATCAAGCAAAGCATTATAGCACGAAGAATGATATTCAATAGCATTTTCACAATTATCTGGCAACTGAACCTCATTGAATTGATGACCAAGTATTTTACTAACTTTGTAAAATGTTCGAAAATTACTCAAAAATGTTCCGTTGAATGGTTTCACTTTTGATTTGGCGACTTCAAATTTAAACTGTTGACACTCAAAAATAGACACAAAAACACTCCATAGTTAATATAAATTTTAATTTCCAACACACGTGGCAAACAGAAACTCAGAGACCATGTATTTTCAAATACTACTTTGTATAGCACAAAGTGTCACACTGACAAATGCAGCCTTCTAATACATACTTCTAAGCATAATGTGTCATATTTACGTCTATTCTTATAAGCACCGAAGTTTTAGACTCTTCACATTTTTCAATGTCGTTTACAGGGTTAAGATTTGAGTATGGAAAAAAATGTATACAACGTTTTTTGTAGGAAATTTTCCGTACTTTCTGATGCGCCTAATTAGAAAACCCTAAGAGATTGCTTTCATATGTTCTTTGACATTTTTTATTATCATTTTGAGAATATCTAGAACAAACTCCACCCAAAAAAAGCATTGTTTTGAAATATATACATGCATTGATACTTACCTCACTGTTTTTGGAGTGTGCATGTATATATATGCAGATGCAAATATGTGAATATAAATAATAATATACACCTAAAATAGCTTTATCAATATGTGACTAAGTCATTCTGAGAAAATGTTTTTTATTTATTTCCTTCGATTTGCCCAAACTTTTTGTCCGACATATAACTTTTTGCGTTACAAAATATAATTTGTACATAAACAAATCAAAATTAGCTTGCTATTTATCACCAACATTTTTGTCTATATCTTACATGTTTAGAATGTCCGACTAGGAAAGTTTCCCATTCATTTTGTCCGACAGAACTTCCAATTGCTTTTTTAACCTTTCATTAAACTCTCATGCAAAAATCAGACTGCTATTCATCACCAACATAGTTCCTGTGATGTGACATGTTCTACGTGTCGGACTCGTTAAAATGCCCAACCTTTTTGTCGGACAAACATTTTTTTATATATTATATAACGTTGGCTATTGAATAAACTTAAAAACAACTTGCTATTTTTCACCATCATAAACTTGTCAGGACGACACGTTTATCATGCTCCACCGTTAAAACTTCCCCTGTTCCAGTGTTCCCGTGCATCAATGTTTGTCCGACTAGACACCGTTAAGCTATTAACAAATTTTCAGCTTGCTATTAATCAACTTTTTTTCATACGCGGGATCCAGACCTATAAGTAGAGTGTTGGTCCTAATATGCTTCCTTTTGGAACTCCAAAATATATTGGAAACAGGTTAGTAATTTCCACACCTCTTTTGACTTGAAAAAGTCTATCTGTCAGATAGGATCTTAATAATAAACTTACGGGATAAGGAAATATAGAATTCATTTTGGAAATAACACCTACATGCCAAACTTTGTGGAATCCCTGTGAGACATCTAGAAATGCAGCTGTACACTAATTTTTGTGTTCGAGCGAATTTCTGATAGTTTTTACCACCCTATGAATTTGCTCGATGGTACCATGTTGTTTCCTAAAACCAAACTGATAATTAGGTAAAACATTGCTGCTATCTAAGATAGGCTCTAGTCTTCTCAGGAAAAGCCGCTCTAGCCAATGTAAAAATATGATCTCTGACTCATCTGCTTTTTCAAAAACCTCATTGATATTTATTGTACATTTTGTTTATATTCTCTTTGCTAATATTTTGTGTACTGTATTCAGCAAGGCTATTCCTCTATAGTTTGAGTAGTCTTGCCTATTTCCTTTCTTATATATTGTTATTAAGAGTGATCTGTTCCAATATCTAGGTATTTCTTTCTCTTATATAATTTCTGTGAGCTCATGTAATTCTTCTGCTAATTTTTCTCCTCTATATTTAATAAGTTTTGGATTTAATCCATTAAAATATTTTATTTTTTACATCCTCCAGAGAAAATTGATGGATGATTATTTCTGCTATTAATTATTTTCCATTTTTGCTAATTATAAAAAGGGGTATTTTTCCTATTGCATTGCTGATATTTTGAACTTCTTGAAAAAAAAATTTTTTTTCTGTATAAATAATGTTTCTATTTTCTCTATGTTTTTCCCAATGAACTTCAGTGTTCTTGATCTATAGATGTTTTTTGATGTTCTTCTTTTCATTTCATATTCAGCTCTTAATGATAGCTTTCTTGTATTTTCTATCAAACCACTCAGTTTTATATCTTTTTGTTTTCATGGAATTGCATTTTTGCTGCCATTTCGATAAATCTTTCTTTTCTACGTTTTTTCATCTTTTATCGATACTCCCATAGGTGACATGCAGGTTGTGTTTTGCATTCTCGTCTGCAAATTTTTGTCCACATTTTTCTCCTTTTAGTTTTTTTATATTTAAAGTTGCTTCTAGGGTTAAATTACTTTTATTTTCTCTTTCAAAGGTCTCAGCGAGAAATTAAATGCTTTTCACCTTTTTAAAGTAGGTACCTACATTTCTTTTATGTTTTTATTTTTCTTTTATTAAGTTGCCTTCTGGTATCTATTCCTCATTATTCTGTATAGGTAATAATTCAATTTGTCATTATTTTGTTTTTATTATGTAATGTGATATTGAATTAATATATAAACATATTTTAGGTCTGTCGTGTGAGGATATACAAACTGATGCCATTGATGTATTTAAAGAAGAACACGATATAATTAACGGAAGTTTAAATCAGACTGTTTCTGCCACTACAAATATAAACATTGAAGAAAAGATTTGGGCATGTAAAATTTGCTCTAAACACTATACAACAAAGGAAAATTTAAAAATACATTTGAGATCGCACACTGGCGAAAAACCTTACAAGTGTGAAATTTGTACCAGAAAATTTACAACCAGTTCCAAACTAAGTGAACATGTGCGAAGGCACACTGGAGATAAACAATTTGCATGTGAAGTATGCAGTAGGCAGTTTTTACTAAATTATCAATTAAAAATACATATGAGAGTACACACTGCAGACAAACCTTTCAAATGTGAAGTTTGCACTAAAGAGTATACAACAAATTCCCATTTAAAAGAACATATGAAAATACACACTGAAGAAAATACATTTACATGTGAAATCTGCCTCAGACAGTTTCCACTAATCCGTCGATTAAAGGAACATTTGAAAATTCACACTGGAGAAAATATTTTCACATGTGAAGTTTGCAATAAACATTTTCCACGAAATTCTAAATTAAAAGAGCATATAAGAATACACACTGGAGAAAAACCTTTCACATGTGAAATTTGCCATAAACAGTTTCCACGAAACTCTAAATTAAAAGAGCATCTGAGAAGACACGCGGGAGAAAAACGTTTCACATGTGAAGTTTGCACTAAACACTTTATGACAAATCCCCAACTAAAACAACATCTGAAAATGCATACTGGGGAAAAACCTTTTACGTGTGATATTTGCGCAAACAAGTTTGCAAATGCTTTTAATCTAAAAACGCACATGAGGGTACACACTGGGGAAAAACCATTTCAATGTGAAATTTGCAACAGACAGTTTTCACAAAACCACCAATTAAAAATACATATGAGATTACATACTGGAGAACAATCTTCCACATGTAAAATTTGCAATAAACAACTTCCACGAAACTCTCAATTGAAAGAACATATAAAAATACATACTGGGGAAAGACCTTTTACGTGTGATATTTGCTCAAAAACGTTTTCACGTAGTTATAATTTAAAAACACATATGAAAATACACACTGGAGAAAAATCTTCCACATGTGAAATTTGCAATAAACAGTTTCCACGAAATTCTCAGCTAAAAGAACATATAAGAATACACACCGGGGAAAAACCTTCTGCGTGTGATATTTGCACAAAAATGTTTTCACGGACTTCCAATTTAAAAACTCATATGAAAATACACACTGGAAAAACATAATATTTATTTATTTTACTGTGAAATTTACTCTAATATCTGTGCTTAAAGCGAGTTAAGTCCAAAAATGGTCGAAATTAGCCAATGCACTAACTGCATGTTAGAATTTGATGATATCTACATGTCCGTATAATTTGCCGAGTCGAATTCCGTTCCTAAACTGAGATATTCATTTTTGTACAAGTGAAAAACAATCAATACTAATTGTGTAAAGAGTGTTAATTCCTGAACTTGACATATCACTCTTTACACTAAGCATTATTTCAGATATAGGAGGACTCAGTGTGTAAGTCCAACAATTTTGTGACTTAACTATGACTTAACGCACTGTGCACTAATAAGTTATTACGTTGACTCTCTATAACTGAAGAAGAAAGGAATAAAATAAATCAATTTTTAATTGAAATACCAGCTTATGAAAGCCACTACTCAAGACGAGATTGTGGAAAAAAATTTATTTCTCCACATTTGACGTTTGCCACTATATGAAGAATACAAGCAGTCCTATCTGAAAGCAGTTTAAAACCGGTAAGCTATATTCAGTTTTGTGAGGAGTTCCACAACTTAATTTAAAATTTAAAAAGCCTAAAGTACATACCTGTTCAAAATGTAGTATGTTAGACATGCAACTAAAAGTATGTTCTGAGAATGAAAACCAGTAGCTTTTAAAACAAAACATGACCACCTTGATAACACGGAGTATGCGTATGAGTCTAAAGACAAAGAAGATTAAAAAGTTACGATTCAACCAAAACTGTTACATTTGACATGCAGCAATGCCTTTTCATTCCACTCGTGCATAGTTCTGTAACCTCCTACAAACGCCAACTTTGGACTTTCAATTTAACAGTCTACAACTGGAGTCATGCCACAATTTACTGTCCTTTTGTTATATATAAATTTATTTCTGAAGCTATAAAACCTGTTGTAAAAAGTTTGACCATGTACTCAGATACATGCGGTGATCAAAACAAGAATACTCATGTAGCTGCTATGTCTATGGCAGCACTGCAGAATTCTCCTAACTTAAAAGAGATTAACCATAAATTTTTGGTACCTGGTCACACGCACATGGGTGTGATACATCACACGGCCTTATTGATGAAAATAAAACAGCTTTTGCTGGAAACATTCGTCATCCTCATGATTGTGCCCAACTTATACAAAGCACTGGTAAGAAACGCCTTTTTGTGGCGAAGGAGATGAGTCAAGATAGCTTCTTTGACTTTGCTAAGCTACTAAAAACCGACCTTCAGCAGCGCAAACATGATGTTGGATACAATTTTAGCTGGGGAGATGTACAGTGGCTGAAGTTTGTCAAAAACTAGCCTGGAATAATTTACTATAAGAATTCCTTAGACCTTAATCAACCGTTTCAATGCGTTAGTTTTAAAAGAAGAGACAAAGAAACCATTAGCAAAATGGAACCTATACTAAAATCCCAATAAAGATGCACTAGAAATAAACAGACCAAGATACTAGTGATGTTGAGAAAGTAACTATTCGTTACAAAGTACTCGTTACTTACGAATACCGAAAGTAACGATTACTATACAGAGCGGTAAACCGTTACTTTGATTACTTTGATTTCTCTGATTACTTCGCTACTTGGTACCAATCGTGTCAGAGCGAGTACCTATTTTGATTTTGAGTATTGTATTTACTCGGTTGATATCGGAGTCGGACCGGTATTCCACGAGTGTTCGGTATCAGTACAGTTAACTAAAATTTTATCTATGAAGGGCGAAGTCTACGAAGAGTTTTATAGGATTACAGGGCTCTGAGAAGTAGCTGAAACAGTCGTCTATACGATATGTCGAGGTAGATAAGTCACAGAATTTCACAGATGTTAGTTCTTTTGCAAATAAAAATGCAACGCGTTAGATTTTAATAATAAATACACAGTATTCTTATCAGGCCGAGAAAAAAATAGCTTATATTGACCAAAAAATATATAGAAATGATAATATTTCTAGACTATGATCATCAACTTTATTTTGACATGTAGGTATGGCATTGTTTTTATTAGACCAGGGCATTTAACACTAAAAACACAGGAATAAATCTTTTTTTTTTTAATATAGTGGGTCCATAGACTCTTGCAACTTTTTGCATTGTATTTAGGATTAGGATGACGTCTGGTAAAAAGTCTACAATAAAAAAATAGGTGGAACTGCATTATTACATTTTAAAGTGTATAAAATGCATCGAAAAATTCATAAACATGTTAAAATCAGTATATTAAGGGCCAGATTTTCTTATTTCACGGTATTTGGGGTCACTGAACAGGATTTTGCAATTAGAACCGACCTGCACCTGGGTGCCCACGGTTACTGCTAAGGTAAATCATCTAGAGTTTCGAGGGTTTGTTTTTGGTAATTAATTGATTCAAACAGATTACTCGAGATTACTGATATTGTGGAGCAGCAATGACAAAACAATTACATATAATTTAACTTCTATCCATTAAATAGATCGGTGAAGGTCGTTATATCGGATCTTATACTTATACGAAATAATGAGAAATGCGATTCTCGATATGATTACCGGTACTCAAATACAAAAGTAACAAAAGTAATCAAAGTAACGAATACTTTAAATGATTACTTTATACAAAAGTAACGATTTGTAACGAATACTCTAAAGTAACTATAATCAACATCACTACAAGATACGTTGAATGTTACTAAGAGCACTTCCGAATCATGATTTACAATGTATAAACTTTGTTAATAATAATTTGGGATTGTAATACTATTATACAATATATATACATTGTAAATTATGATTTGGAAGTGCTCCTCGTAATATTCAACATGTCTTGGTTTGTATATTTCTAGTGTATCCTTATTGTGATTGTAGTATAGTTCACGTTACCCAGGACAAAATCCTATATCTAATCAGAAAAAAATGAACGCCTCGAGCCGTTTCCATACATTTTACCAGTATTTTACCAATTCTCTGAAGACTTAATAACCTCAAATAATGAAGCAGAGGATTCCTACCCTAATGACGTTACTCATGAAGAACATGAAGAGACTAGTTGACAAAAGAACGAAAGTAAATGTGAAAACCATAAAAAAAATGACAACAGCTCAAGAAAATAAAACAAAGAAACAAACTGGCAGGAAGAAGGGAAAAAATGTAAATACTAAACAATAAAACTTCAAAAAAATATTGATTCGTTTTTCATATCAGTTTTTCTTTATTTTTTGTTATTAAATACAACTTTATTGGTTTATGTATCACTTAAATGAATAAACAGAAATTTTGTCTTGTTAAATGTTCTTGTTTTATTATTTATTAAAACCTACTTTATAAAAATTACCATTATTATTATTAAATATTATTTTTTTTTGCTTTTTGTAATAGTTTGTGTTACGCGTTAAGCGTGTTAATTTCATGATATTTGTGTAAACTGTCCATGTCAGAAAAAGTTTATTATTTTTTTTATAATACTTATATGGTTTATTTATATTATTTGTTGATTATGGTATTGTCAGAAATAAATATCTAATTGATCAAAAATATTTAAAATAATTTTAAAATATACATTCTTATAAAAACTCCAAAACTATAACTCAAACAAATTATTGCAAACTTGAAATGCCTTTATCCCAAAACAGTGTTTTGAGACTTAACTCTCTTTAAATCACTAAAATCACATTAAACACGCAATTGGACTTCCTATGTTTTGACCCAAAATGACCGGAATGAATGAAGTTGAAGTGGAACTGTGGGAACCTGTTATAACTTTTTAACTGGAAGTATATATTTGTTCTCATCTTGCTAAGGGTCGTTGAATAATATATCGCTTTTACTATTTCGGCAACTTTAAAACAGTATTTGTTGACCTCCTTTGTAATTCTATCTGTTCCAAAAAAAGGAGAAATTGGGTTTACAGACGGACAGACAGACTGAATAATTCAAGGTTTTCACATTTTGATATGGTAAAACGGGTGAAAACAGCTATTGTTAGTATCAATTAAAAATACATACCTATGAGAGTATATGTACAGTGGAGATATGCCTTTCACAACAAATTCCCATCTAAAAGAACATGAAAATACACAATGGAGAAAATCCAATTAGGTACATGTAAAATTTGCTTCAGACAGTTTCCACTAATCCGCCGATTAAAGGAACATATAAAAATTCACTCTGGAGAAAATATTTTCACATGTGAAATATGCAATAAACAGTTTCCACGAAACTCTAAATTAATAGAGCGTATGAGAATACACACTGGAGAAAAACCTTTCACATGTAAAATTTGCCATAAACAGTTTCCACGTAAATTAAAAGAACATAATAGAAGATATACTGGAGAAAAACATTTCACATATGAAATTTGCATTAAACCGTTTATCACAATTTCCCAACTAAAACATCTGAAAATGCATACTGGGGAAAAACCTTTTACATGACATGTGATATTTGCACAAACAAGTTTTCAGACGCTTCTAATCTAAAGATGCACATGAATACTGGGGAAAACCATTTGAATGTGAAATTTGTAACAGACAGTTTTCACAAAAACACCAATTAAAAGTAGGTACATATGAGATTACACACTGGAGAACAATCTTCCTCATGTGAAATTTGCAAAAAAGAATTTCCACGAAACTCTCACCTGAAAGAACATATAAAAATACATACAGAGGAAAAACTTTTTACATGCGATGTTTGTACAAAAAAGTTTTCACGAACTTCCAATTTAAAAACACATGAAAATACACACTGGAGAAAAATCTTTCACTTGTAGTTCAAGTAATGAAGCTTAAAATAGGACAAAACCTCGCAATTTTTACAGAATGGATCGATTTGCTTGAAAATTTGAGAGTAAGTAGTGGATAGTCCAAGGATCAAAATCTATATGATGCCGAAAGGCGCTTTTACCAAGGGGGTGGTTGCCACCCCATGTCGGGGGTGAAATTTTTTTATTATATTTTGACCGCAAAAGTTAATAAAAACATTCATTCTAAGCAAAAAATGTTCTATATATTTTTTTGATAAAATTAATAGTTTTCGATTTATTCGCTATCGAAAGTGTTAGTTTTATATTAAAAAAATTAATGTTTTTAATCAGTTTTCTGCAAATAAATCAAAAAGTTTTCGTTTTATCAAAACAACTTTGCTTAACAAAAATGTACCTTTTGAAAAATCAACAAAATCATTTTTTTAAATTTTCTTTAAGACCAATAGTAATCGAGCTATACTTTATTATATGTTAGCTCTTCTTCGTCAAATGCTAAATATTGTAGTTTCAAAGTCAAAAGACGGAAAAACTATGCATTTTTCGAGGATAATTTGTTTAAACTAATTTGAAGTATTTAAAAATATCTATCTCCAGAAATAAAAAAAGTCTTTAGCTCAAAAATTAAGTGGCTTATAATGAAAAGAATGTCAGACCCTATATTTTTAGCGAAAAAGTGATCGAAAGCAAACCCCTAATCACCACCCTGATTAAAATTAGTCATTGACCTTATTTCGTCTTCTTTATTTATGCATTATTAATAGGTTCTAGAAGTTTAACTGGTTTAGAATGATTAGTTTTTAAAAAAATGGAGTCAAAAGCCAATATCGAATTTTTGAAGTTTGGTAAAAAATTCCCTTTTCTTCAGAATAGAAAGATTCTGAAGAACTTCTAATATCATCAGAGATACGAAAAAATATTTAAATATGAAATTGTAGAAAAAATTTTTTCTACGGAAAAAATTTAGTGAATGATAAATGAGTATATATATATATATATATATATATATATATCGAAAAACATTGTTTTTTTCTGTATAAAACTCACACTTTCGATAGCGAATAAATCGAAAAGTATTAATTTTATCAAAAAAAGGTATAAAACATTTTTTGCTTAGAATGAATGTTTTTATCAACTTTTGCAATCAAAATATAATAAAAAATGTCCACCCTAAGATAGGGTGGCAACCGCCCTCATGGTAAAAGCGCCTTTCGGCATCATATAGATTTTGATCCTTGAACTATCCACTACTTATTCTCAAATTTTCAAGCAAATCGATCCATTCTGTAAAAATTGCGAGGTGAAATGCTTCGGTTCCTGGACTATTGTGAAATTTGCAAGAAACAGTTTCAGCGAAACTCTCAGCTAAAAGAATACACACTGGGGAGAAACCTTTCGCATGTGATAAGTATTTGCACAAAAAAGTTTTCACGTATGTATAGTTTGTATGTTGTCACGTATGTATATTCCAATTTAAAAACACATGAAAATACACATAGTCCGAAAATAATATTTATTTTACTGTGAAATTTAGAAACGTCGGCAGAAATGTTGACCAAGATTATACTAGAGGCGGCATGGCTTTGTACCCCACACTATGAAACGTATCAAGGAAAAAAATGAAATGTCTCCTTCAGCCAGAAAAAAATTGCTGCAAAATGACGCTTGAGGAAGCAAAGCCAACAAGCTAGGACCACAGAGAACAATGCCACCAAATAATTGAAAGAGCTAATTATAGTAGAACAAAATCAGGGAATCCAATGTTACCTGGAAAGCCTTATACCTACAGAAGCCACAGATTATTCGCTGTGGAAAGCAATGAAAAAATTAAAAAGGTCTTACTTGCCTAATCCACCAATCAGAAATGATAACATCTGGGCTAGAAATGATAGAAAAATCTGAAGCTTTTGGCAAATATCTGAAAAATGTCTTCACGCCCTTTCCTTCAGAATTATCTGCTGAAGAAACGAAATTACCGACTATCTGAATGTACCCTTCCAAATGGATCTGCCTCATAACACCTTCACTATTAGAGAAGTCAAACAAACAATTTATTATGGAAGAAATTGACATAAAAAAGCTCCTGGTTTCAATTTGGTATCAAAATTTTTTTTCAAGAACTACCCGAAAAGTGCTATAGACTTATTACTTACATATTTAACTCTATGCTATGACTAAATTATTTCCCTAGCATCTGGAAATTTGCGCAGATCGTTCCGGGAACAAAATAGAAGAGTTGTCTTCCTACAAGGCCGTCTACTGCAAATTCTTTCCAAGGTTTTTGAGAAGCTATATGTTAAGAGGCTAAAAGCTATAAAATACGAAAAGAAGATAATTCTAGATCACCAATTCGGATTCCACAATAAAAATGGGACAATAGAGCAAGATCATAGAGTGGTTGGTAATGGCAATGGTATATCGGGGCAGGGCCCACTTGTGAGCCCTTCAGACACTTAGACCTCCTACGGCGGGTCCATTGTATCATCCCTATCTTGCTGATCAGATCAGGTCCATAAGAACCATGTCTTCAGCGTTTATGGGGCCCAGGCTGCACCGAGCTCCCATGCTAGTCCCCCAGAAACCTTATGGCCTCACAGAAAGCCACAAGTCTCTTAAAAGACAACTCCCTCACCTGGCTCGGCTGCATAGATGCCGATCCCAGGATCTGCCACCTCCGATAGGCCAATAAAGGGCACTCCCAGAGGACAAGTGAGGAGGTTTTCTCCTCCTCGTTACATAGACGACACCATGAGCCATCCGCCAGTCCAAACATCATAGAGTGGTTAATCAAATCAATAAGGACTTGAATAGTAAAAGATATTGTTTAGCAGCTTTCCTCGATATATCTCAGGCTTTCGACAAGGTGTGGCATGAAGGATTGCAAGTTAAACTCGGGAGGCTACTGCCCCATCCCCACTTTCAACTTCTAAAATCATACCTGACAGATATGCACTTCCAAATAAAACATGGAAGTGAATTTACAGAGTTGCATCCAACAAATTCATTAGTTCCACAAGGTAGCGTACTTGGAGCGATCCTGTACTTATTGTATACTGCAGACGTGACAACAAAACGACTTACCACTGTTGCGACATTTGCTGCATGATGATACAGCCACTTTGGTGTCACACACTGATCCAACCTCAGCCTCTAGGAATCTACAAACTAGTCTAAAACTGGCTAAAAAGATGGCATATTAAAGCAAATGGATTGAAATCAACACACTTGACGTTTAACCTCCGCAGAGAAACGTGGATAATTAATGTCAATTATTGTCAACTTCCACAAAATGATAGCGTCAAATACCTCGGCATGCACCTGGATCGACGACTGACTTGGGCCAAACACATATTCACTAAGCGCAAACAACTTGGCCTCAAATTAAGAAACATGTATTGGCTCATCGATCGCAGATCAAAACTCTCAATAAATGATAAAATATACAAGACAATCTTAAAACCTGTGTGGACATACGGCACCCAGCTGTGGGGAACTGCTAGCGACTCAAACATATCCATCTTGCAGATGTTCCAAAATAAAGTACTGCGAACTACTGTTGATGCTCCCTACTACTTAAGTAACGAAATCATTCAGTATATGATATCCCTTTAGTATCCATCAAAGATGCCATACATCGTTTTAGTTTCAACTGTAGTGAAAGAGTGTCAGTGCACCCAAATCGGTTAGCCGCCCAACTAAATATGCGAGATGCCAATGAAATCCGTAGGCTAAAACGTCTATTGCCATTTGACCCATCTACATCGCTTATTGTCTAATAGGCAGATTGCAGATCTCTCTAGGAGTTAATAAAAAAAGAATGTGTGTGTACTTTGTACGCACGTAAGAAGTTACACTTCTATTATATGATTTCTTAAAAATAAATATACTTTAAACAGTTTGTTTTAATTTTTTTAAACAACAAACTAATTTTGTGCTTACCGCTTTCAAAAAAATAAAAAAAAAGTATAGGATTGCTCCGGACTCGAACTCACGACCTCTCGATCTCTGGCCGAATGCTATACCAAATACGCTACGAGGACTGTGTCTGTATGGGTTCGGACGTACCTAATGACACTTCACGGTAACAAACAGACAAGTATAATAAATATACAATAAAATGTTTTAATAATACTCATCTTACTCCTGAGGAAGACAAATCCAAAGACAAAAATTATAATAAATATATTTACTAAAAACACTAATATATTCTTTTCACACCTTTTCTTGCACTGATATATTTACACATAACTTGAAAGATTCAGCAACTAAACGCCATACTGTGTGCGCATGCGCGCAGTATTATGAAATTTTACTCTCAATCGCGCCTAAAGAAGTATAACTTCAAAAACATGTTAAATTTGCAATAAACAGTTTTTACGAAACTTTAATTTAATAGAGCATATTATAAGAATATACACTGGAGTAGATAAGAATACACACGAGAAGACACATTGGAGAAAAACATTTCACATGTGAAATTTTCACTAAACAGTTTATGACAAATTCCCAACTAAAACAACATCTGAAAATGTTTTTCCCCTTGCATCCAATCTTCTGACATGTTTTTAAGGCAATTCTCATCATTATTTCCCCTTGGCCATTCACATATTGATATTACTCTTTCTAAGCTAACAGATTGCGCTCAAAATGAGCTCAAGAATCTCAAAATGACCAAAAGAGGAATTGTGTTTACCTACAGACGGACATACAGACATGGATAATTCAAGGTTTTCATTGAATATGTGCTAGAGATATTCTGCATCTACGAACTGCAACAATGATTGTATAAAACAAATCAACGCAGTACATGTACCCGGAAATAAATAAGCTCGCCTACTCTGAACACCTAATAGCTATTATCAGAAAATATTCTCTGGATGGCACGGCTACTATCTTGTTACTGAAACAGGAAGAGATATGAATTGTCTTTTTAGAGCAATATTGCACTCAATTTGGGGTAGCGAAAGATTTCATATCTTGATATGAGCTGTATCCATTGGATTGATCCTCAGCAAACCTTTTGCAAAACTTAGGGGATACACTGGAACTTGCGATTTCACTGTGACTGCTTTTATGCTGAAAAAGATTTTTACCCCAGTCATGATAAATTTCTACAGTGTTACTACAAACGCGTCACAGAACTTCCAAAATTTATGAGTGACCACAATAATTATTATGCCTATTTTTAGGAGTACCTAGTTAGTCTATAAAATAAATTCGTCTGTGCAGTTATATAAATAAAGTCGTATAGGTATAAATACGAAACGCTCGTTTTATTGTTACAATATGAAAATACTCACTGTAGACAGACATGGATAATTCAAGGTTTTCACATTTTTGTAAAATGGGCGAAAACAGTGAAACTCGGAATAATCACTAGAGACAAACCTTTCACATGTGAAATATGCACCAAATACTTTGCCAACCTTCTGGAAAGAAAATTTACAACCAGTTCCAAACTAATTGAACACAGATGTGAGAAGACACAGTGGAGACAAACAAATTTCATGTGAAATTGTAATAGACAGTTTCTACTAAATTATCAATTAAAATCAAAACAGTAGGTATACAACAAATTCCCATCTAAAAGAACATACGAAAATACACACTGATGAAAATCCATTTACATGTGAAATTTCGAAATTTGCCTCAGACAGTTTCCACTACTCCGTTGATTAAAGGAACATACAAATTCACACTGGAGAAAATATTTGCACTTGTGAAATATGCAATAATCAGTTTCCACGAAACTCTAAATTAAAAGAGCATATAAGAATGCACACTGGAGAAAAACATTTCACATGCGAAATTTGCACTAAACAATTTACGACAAATTCCCAGCTAAAACAACATCTGAAAATGCATACTAGGGAAAAGCCTTTTACATATTATATTTGCACAAACAAGTTTTCAAATTTTTTAATATAAAAACGCACATGAGTGTACACACTGAGGAAAAACCATTTCAATGTCAAATTTGCAACAAACAGTTTTCACAAAACCAGCAATTAAACCTCATGCCTCATGTCACAACAAGGAGGATTCAGACCCGGCAAATCTTGCACCGGTCAAGTCCTCGCACTAACAGAACACATTGAAAAGGGCTTTGAAGAAAATCATATAACAGGGGCTGCTTTCATATATTTGACAGCAGCCTATGGCACAGAAACGCACAAAACTGCTCCGCAAATTACACGACATTCTCAATGACCACCATCTGGGTAAGGTCGTATATTCTTTACTGCAAAACAGACGTTTTTTCGTTATGCTGGAGGGAAAAGTAAGTAGGTGGAGAGTTCAAAAGAACGGCCTTCCACAGGGAAGTGTTTTAGCACCAATGCTCTTCAATATATAGGGTGAGGCAGATAAAGGGCCTATTAGAAATATCTCGAGAACTAAAGGTAAGAGAATTATGAAAATTGGAATACAGGGGTTTTGAGGTATGATCTATTTAATGAAAATATTTTAGTCTCTTTGCTACTTCCGGTTATACCGGAAGTTGATTGTAACTTCGTTTTTTTTAATGGGACACCCTGTATATTTTTACATTTTTGGATTCTACTCGATGTCTTCTTTCTTAAAATATGAGGGTTTGTAATATTATACAGGGTACTTTAAAAGGTAATTACGGTTTTTTATCAATTTTGTAGCTAACTTCACACCCTGTAGAATTGTACTGATTTGATATCAAAAACTCCATTCATGTTCAAGTGATTTTTGATATAGTCTATTATTATTAAATAATATTAGTATAGCGAAATGTTTAATTTTAGTATACAGGGTTGGTCGATACTCGGAATGAGTATTTTATGAGTTTTCTTAAATGGAACACCCTGTATTTTAGTATTGTAATGAAATGATATTTTATAGTAGGTACTTTTTTATTTCTTAAGCATTCCCTATACCTAACTGCTTTAATTTATTCGTAGTTCTTTAAGCCAAACATTAATTGCAACAAAAATTACCTACGTGAGATTTTATTAGTTTTGCCGTGAAAATATTCTATCATAAATAATTTTTCGACACTAACATTTAATTCATTTAAGCATTTACAATAGTTTTTGTTCGATCAGATTTCTTGAAATCTAAATGTCCAGTTCGTTGAAACCGCTCTAGTAAACTTTAAAAAGTTTCTCTTTTTGGTTGTCATCTATCATGGAATTGCTGATGATAAATTCTTATTACCTATTAGTAGCACATTTTTATTTGTTATACTCTCATAGAACAAAAAAACACCTGAATCAGTTCCTCATTAGAAAAATTCATATTAGTAATGGTAGCAAAGTAACTGGAACTACAAAAATAGTATAATGTTTAAGCAAAGCAAATGTTTAAGTATATTTAGTGTCAGAGTCATAGCCAACTAGATCAGCGTTTCTCAACCTTTTACCCTTTGCGACCCAATCTTCCATAATTATTTTCGCCGCGCCCCCCTCGTTCAATAATTTTGACAAAAAACAGTAAAATCTTACTTTTTAGTATTGAGTGCTCTTTATGATTATAACTCCTATTCAGTGTTCATGTGTATTTTATTTTTTATTTTGTCAGAGTTTTGTTTTGCTTCGATTTTAGTAAATTAGTTAATGATGTTAGTGTATTTTTTTATATGCTCACGCCCCCCATTACTAAAAGCGCGCCCCCCTAGGTGGGCGCGCCCCACAGGTTGAGAAACGCTGAACTAGATAGAATATTGTATGTTTTTATTAATATTAAACACACCAACAATCTTAACTACGTAGGTATTTTGATATATCAACCAGTATTAATCAATTAAGGGTCAGTCGAGATTAATATGTGTTTATTTTCGAAAAATTATTTATGATTGAATATTTTCACGGCAAACTAATAAAATTTCACGTAATTTTTGTTGCAATTAATGTTTGGCTTAAAGAACTACGAATAACTTACAAATTAAAGCAGTTAGGTATAGGGAATGCTTAAGAAATAAAAAAGTGCTATAAAATATCTAGTACTATAAAAAATCATTTCATTACAATACAAAAATACAGGGTGTTCCATTTAAGAAAACTCAGAAAATACTCATTCCGAGTTCCGATCAACCCTGTATACTAAAATTAAACATTTCGCTATATTATTAAATTTTAATAATAACCGACTGTATTAAAAATCACTTGAACATAAATGGAGTTTTTGATATCAAATCAGTACAATTCTACAGGGTGTGAAGTTTGCTACAAAATTTATAAAAATCCATAATTATCTTTTAAATTACCCTGTATAATATTACAAACCCTCATATTTTAAGAAAGAAGACATCGAGCAGAATCCAAAAATGTAAAAATATACAGGGTGTCTCATTAAAAAAAAAAAACGAAGTTACAATCAACTTCCGGTATAACCGGAAGTAGCAAAGAGACTAAAATATTTTCATTAAATAGTTCATACCTCAAAACCTATGCATTCCAATTTTCATGATTCTCTTACCTTTAGTTCTCGAGGTATTTCTAATAGGCCCTTTATCTGCCTCACCCTGTATATACAAACGACCAACCTACGCCGACTGAAACCAACCACTTCCTCTATGCTGACGATCTCGCAATATGTGCTCAAGGAAATAGTTTTGAATAAGTGGAGGAGAAACTCGAAATACTGCCTTAAAAATGACAGTGTACTACCTCCAGAATTTCCTGACACACAATGAGACCCTGAGACCCAAGCAAAAACTCCAAATTGCGTGGAATGGTAATATATACAGACCAACCTATATACCTTGGAGTAAATCTGGACCGGTCTCTCACTTACAGACAACATTGCATAAAAACTAGAGGGGAAGTAAGAACTAGGAACAGCATACTCAGAAAGCTAAGGGGAAGTAAATGGGGTGCATATCCTGACGTCTTAAGAACAACGGCGCAGGCACTGTGTTTCTCAACTGCTGAATATGCGTGCCCCGTTTGGGACAGATCTGCGGCATGCCCTATACAAAGCTAGAACACCACGAAAGCAATTCAAATCCAGGAAAAGCTTCCTTGGAACAGTGTAAGATGAACCGCCTGAGTATTTTCCACTTCCCAAGTATAATGGACCGGACAGTCTCTAGACTTTAAAACATGGAAAACTATTAATAGGATAAGAACGTAAAGATTCAGTAAAACCAAATATGGCAGAATGGGGAAAAATTGAACAAGATAATGTGAACTGTGACTGTGGAGAAACACAGAATATGGAACATCTTCTTACACGCAGAAACTATCTAACGAAGATTTATGGGTTGCCAACAAAGATGGAGCCGACGCAGCCCGATGCTGAGCTGAAATTATATAAATGACATGCCCGGACACGATACAGTAAGTTAGGGGAGTGCAATTAGAACGAAAACATGCATTGTTTCGGAAAAATTGAAACAAGCTTATATTTTTCTAAAACTTACTCCCAGATTTGGCCGTTAATTGTTTATTAATTGTTTAAACAATAACAATTGTTTTGATTAAATAATTTTAAAAATATCGTTAAATTCATCATTTTACTTTGATCAAATATGTTTCTATTTTGTTTTTGATTTTGCTGAATCCGAATGTGGTATTGCAATTTGAAAATTCTTATACAGAAGCTCTTATACAGTGTGTCTGCGTAGCTAGGAACCACATGGAAAATTTTTTATCAATTTTACGAAAAAAAATTATTCTTTATAAAATGCTTTGGATAGTCAAAAATCTAAAACTAAGTCATCAATTTTATACGAGTTATGTCAAAAATATGAACTTCGTTAAAGAGTAAAGTACCTTTATATTCCTGAATATCAAAAAATGCTATTATGAAAAGTTGTTTGAAATTAGAAACTATATCTAAATATACAATTACATCATTCTAATAAAAAAAAATTTCAATTGTTTCTCAAATTACGGATACTCATCATCATTTTATTACAATTATGATAACTATTTTATTATCACTGTTACGAAAAAAGTTATTCTTCATAAAATGTTTTCTCTGTTCTAAAATCTAAGATGCAACCATCAGATATCAAACTTTTTTATTTTTATACGAGATATGTAAAAAATATGAATTTTTCGTAAGAGTTAAGTGCCTTTATTATTCACAATATTTTAATTAGAAGGATGTAATTGAACACTAAAAGAATTTTTTTAAATTCCAAACAACTTTTCTTAATAACAATTTTCTATATTGTGAAATGTAAAGGTACTTTACTCTTGAGTGAAATTCATATTTTTTTATTTACCTCGTATAACATTAATTAAATTTGATATTTGATGATTGCATCTTAGATTATATATGATGCAGAGTATCTTATAAAGAATAATTTTTTTTTCGTAAAACTGATAATAAAAAAAGTTATCAATAGGTTTCAAGTTACGCAGACATACTGTATAAGAGCTAAAAAAATTTTTTTGCTGAAAAATTGTTTGCTTATTGTTGAAGCTTATTATTAAATGTATTTTAGGTAAGTTTTACGAAAAAAGTTTTGATCAGTTTGTATAAACATGTTTTAGCTGGTAATTTTCGGTTTTTGTATTACATTTTTGTTATCTTTCTTAATTTTCTTAAAAAGAAATAGTTTATTTCATTTCTAAAGTAAAATAATTTAGTGTCTTTTAAATATTACATCCTAAGCTTTAAAAAAGCACTTGGGTAATACCGTCTTAAAGTGGTGGTAATTCTATAAAACTAGGAAGATTTCAAAAATTACATTTTTTGAGACGTCATATCATTTGAATCAAATTTTTGAAATTTTTTTTAATGAAACCTCATTTAGTAAGACGCTTGAAAGGTAAGTTGTGCAAAATTGAGAGTTTTATAAGAAAAATTGTATTAGTTACACATTATTAAATCATTTTTAAACAAAATTTATGTAAGCCTCACTTTCCGCCCACACCGTACTTATGCCCATATATTTTATTTCTTTCTATTATAACCATAAGATAGCTTAATTATTATTCTTGTATGTTCAATTTGTGAAATTTCATTTGATTCATTAGTTAAAGAATTACATTAAAATAACTCAACTGTGCACTTCGCCCTACGTTAGTTTACAGTGCGCCAATGTTTCTGAGAAGTAGTCCAGAAAGCCACTGCGCATCCGCTAGGAAAAATATTCTAATTCGGATTTTTTGCACAATCTTACTCAAAAAGGACTCCTTTTAACAAATTTGCATGTTGCCAGGACCAAAAGGTGGTCAAAAATTTTCTAAGCGTTTTTTTTTTGTTTTTTTCCTAAAATTATTTTTTTTGCATGGAAAAAAGTTTTTTTTTGGTTTTTTGGATCATTCCAAACAGAAAAGGTCTTTAGTGACTTTTCTCTAAAATTGATAGTTTTTGACATATAAGCGATTAAAAATTGAAAAATTGCGAAATCGGCCATTTTTAACCCTCAAACACTATGTGAAAAACTGAAAATTTAAATGTTGCCAAAGTAGGTAGATACTCTTTAAACATCGATTGATGAAATCCCAAAGAGTTTTTTGCAATACAATATTCAAAACTCCTTTGTTTTTTAATTTCTAATCAAGCGTGCGCGACACTATTTTCCATCGACAGTATGGTGCAAATGAAAGGAATAAATTCGTTATTTCGTAAACCGGCGACTTTAAGGAAAAATCCCGAAACAGGTCGATTTTTATTTTTAAGTTATGATATTGTGGCATATATGGTATACTAATGACGTCATCCATCTGGGCGTGATGACGTAATCGATGATTTTTTTTAAATAAGAATAGGGGTCGTGTGCTAGCTCATTTGAAAGGGTCTTCAATTTTCTATTCAGTAATATAAACGTTTATATAATTATTTATACAGGGTGTCCTTCTACTTCTTTTTTTGTCAAATAATTTAATTTAATAAAAATTTTTTGGATACCCTGTATAAATAATTATATAAATGTTTATACTACTAAATAGAGAATTGAAGAACCTTTCAGATGAGCTACCACACGACCCCTATTCTCATTTAAAAAAATCATCGATTACGTCATCACGCCCAGACGGATGACGTCACTAGTATACCATATATGCCACAATATCATAACTTAAAAATAAAAATCAACCTGTTTCGGGTTTTTTCCTTAAAGTCGCCGGTTTACGAAATAACGAATTTATTCCTTTCATTTGCACCATACTGTATACACATGTAACGGTGTCGCGCACGCGTGATTAGAAATTAAAAAACAAAGGAGTTTTGAATATTGTATTGCAAAAAACTCTTCGGGATTTTATCAATCGATGTTTAAAGAGTATCTAGCTACTTTGGCAACATTTAAATTTTCAGTTTTTCACATAGTTTTTGAGGGTTAAAAATGGCCGATTTCGCAATTTTTCAATTTTTAATCGCTTATATGTCAAAACCTATCATTTTTAGAGAAAAGTCACTAAAGACCTTTTCTGTTTGGAATGATCCAAAAAACCTAAAAAAAACTTTCTTCCGTGCAAAAAAATAATTTTAGGAAAAAAACAAAAAAAAAAAACGTTTAAAAAATTTTTGACCACCTTTTGGTCCTGGCAACATGCAAATTTGTTAAAAGGAGTCCTTTTTGAGTAAGATTGTGCAAAAAATCCGAATTAGAATATTTTTTCTAGCGGATGCGCAATGGCTTTCTGGACTAAAGGGCGACTTTAGCGTTAGAAATAAAAAATTATAGAAGCTACAGATTTAATTTTAGAAAATTATTTATATAAGGTTTTTTTTGTAAAATTTTCTGAATTTTTCAATGGTCAAGTCAGTTTTTTTTTTTCTAAAATTTATATTTTCGGAGGTATTTAAAAAAACATCTAATTTCGTAGTTCATTTGTTTAATAAAAAATGAAGGACCCACTTCTCGAGTAGAACTTTTTGATATGTTGTTTATTAAACATTTCTTAATGAAATTACAAAAAGTTCTATTTTGTTTGATTTTTTTCCGAAGTGAAAATCTATATGCACTCCCCTAAGTAACGGATGTAGCCAATTACTTTTCATCAAACATAGAACTCTAACAGCAGACAGATACATACGATAATGTTGTTCTCTACGTCCCTTTCGTTGGGGATAATTTTTTATTTATGCAGGATAATGTGAGTCCATGTGAATATGTTCATTTTTGACAAAAAAAAAACATGTTTTGGACGGTTCTTCGGAGACAACTCAAAAAGTAAGTATTTTATTGAAAAAAATATTCTTAGCAAAAATATAGCTTACAAAAATTTAAAAAAAAAATGGTGTATGCACGAGGTGTATGTAGACCCAGTAGAAGAAGAGTTGTAGCTAATGAAAAGTAGGTTCTTCGTCAAATTCCAAATAGAATATTTCAATGTGAAATAACCCAAAAACGAAGCACTTTTCGCGGAAAATTTATTTTAACTTTTTTAAAGTGTTTAAAAAAAAGGTTTATTTTTGTTTTTGAAGTTATACTTCTTTAGGCGCGATTGAGAGTAGAATTTCATAATACTACGCGCATGCGCACACAGACAGTATGGCGTTTAGTTGCCATCTTTCTAGTTATGTATAAATATATCAGTGCAAGAAAAGGTGTGAAAAGAATATATTTATTCGAGGCATTGAAGGATTGAAGTGTCGATTTTTTTGCAGTAAGACGGATTTTAATGCGGATTGGTGCGTTGGATTCGTGAGAATATCAGGAAATTTTGTGAACTAGTGTAATGAATAAGAAATCTCAAATTGCATTTGTCATAAGAAAAATGCATTTCAAAAGTGCATTTTGAAATAGGCAATTATTATGTGAAGGTAGGTTACCTACATGCTTTTGTGTTTACGAATGTTTTGTATAAATGTACCTATTTACGAATGTTTCTTCTAAAATTTAGGAATATATTAATTTTATAATACATTTAAGTATATAGTAATTTTCTTTACAATTTTTACTTACTTATTTGTTTTTTTATACCTAATATCGCCGGTGTCTAGCAAGTGTCTGCGTAGGCTAGCGGTATGTGTATCTAGTTACGGACGTGTTAGTACTTGGTTCGATTCCCCATAAGGAAAGATTTTTTGTTTATTAATGATTATTGACATCTTAGACTATTATATGGACTTAAAAAATGATTAAAAATAATTAAAATAATTAATCGGGATGTTGCCCAACTATTTACCGAGTTGCAAATTTATAATAATTGCCTCTTTCAAAATGCACTTTTGAAATGCATTTTTCTTATGCACAAATGCAATTTCAGATTTCTTATTCATTACATTACTTCACAAAATTTCCTGACATTCTCACGAATCCAACGAACCAAACTGCATTAAAATCCGTCTTACTGCGCCAGAAATCGACAGTAAGGGCTTTTTTGTGCTTCAATGCCTCGACTAATTAGTATTTTTAGTAAATGTATTATTTATTATAATTTTTGTGTCTTTGGATTTGTCTTCCTCAGGAGTAAGATGAGTATTATTAAAACATTTTATTGTATATTTATTATACTTCGCCTTGTCTGTTTGTTACCGTGAATTGTCATTAGGTACGTCCGAACCGATACAGACACAGTCCTCGTAGCGTATTTGGTATAGGATTCGGCTAGAGATCGAGAGGTCGTGAGTTCGAGTCCGGAGCAATCCTATACTTTTTTTTTATTTTTTTGAAAGCGATAAGAACAAAATTAGTTTGGTGTTTAAAAAAAAATTAAAACACACTGTTTAAAGTATATTTATTTTTAAGAAATCATATAATAGAAGTATATCTTCTTACGTGCGTACAAAGTACACACACATTTTTTTTTAACTTCTAACATTAAAAGTAAGTGAGTTACGCTCAAAATATTGTTGGTCCCTTTTATTTTTTGCTAAAAAAAATCGCGAAAATCACCCCCTATTTAGCATTACGAGTAAATTTTATCATTACCACTTGACAAGTTTCTTTGCTTATGTAGTGTTTATATGATCTGTAAGTTTCATCGGTTCAAAGTGCTTATTTTTGAAAAAGCTGTATTTAAAATGGCTTGAACGAGTGACTAATCACGAGTTTAGGCAAATTTTGAACAGCCATAGCATAATCAATTTTTGTTTAACAAGAAAACAAAAAATCAAAAGTATTCAGAAAAGCAAAACTTTCATTTTATTACTCTTTGAGATTTTTGGTATTACTAATAATTTTTAAGTTAATTCCATAAAAAGTTCCATTTTTTTCAAAATTAAAAAAAAATGTTTTACTTTAAACATTTTTTTCAAAATTAAAAAAAAATGTTTTATTTTAAACCCAATTTTTTTCAAAACTGAGCACTTTGAACCAATGAATCTTATAGATAATATAAACAATACATAAGTAAAGAAACTTGTGAAGCGGTAACGATTAATTTTATTTGGGAAGCTAATTAGAAGGTGATTTTCGCGATTTTTTTAGTAAAAAATAAAAAAGGCCAGCAATATTTTGAGCGTAACTCACTCACTTTTAATGTTAAAAGTTTTTTTAAAAAACAAAAATAAAACTTTCTTTATACACTTTAAAAAAGTTGTAATGAATTTTCATTGAAAAGAGCTCCGTTTTTGGGTTATTTCAAATTGAAATATTCGATTTGAAATTTGACGAAGAAGAACCTACTTTTCATTAGCTACAACTCTGCTTCTACTGGGTCTACAGACCTCATGCATACACGATTTTCTTCAGTTTTTATAAGCTATATTTTTGCTAACAATATTTTTTTCGCTAAAATACTTACTTTTTGAGTTATCTGCGAAAAACCGTCCAAAAACATGTTTTTTTTGTTAAAAATGAACATATTCACTCGCAAATAACTCGAAAAGTATTAACTTAGTGAAAAAGCTCTATAGAACAAAAGTTACTTAGAATTAGTCATTTTATGCAATTTCGGACTTTTTTTGAACGTATATTTTTTCACCCCCGAGAAAATATTTTTCACCCCGTATTTTTGTATTCCCTAATTTTTGTAAAGTGGAGGGGATGTAGAATTGTATACTTTTTCTTATATAATAATAGACAATTTTAACTACCTATTCCCAAATTTTCATCCTTCCTTTATTTTTTTGGAGGTTTTCGTAAAATGTTGTGTTCCTTGATTGGGCTACTACCGTAAGAGCAGATTCAACAACTTATTGCAAGTATGCTTAGACGTATTGAAATCATCCGCAGATATAAGGAGGTAACACACGATACTAAACCTAAAGAACAGCTGTCAGCAATGAAAATTTATTTTTTTTTTGTTTAATTTTTCTAACAATGTTAATTTTTTGCGTTAGTTATTATTTTCTTTTGGGATACTTATTTTTCCTTTTATTACTTTTTGGTGTTTTAAATAAACGATTTCCTCCATATTTAAACAACTTAACACCTACATAATTTAAAAGAACATACAAAATGCAAGTGTCCGGATTTTTTTACCAGGAGTGTATTTCCGTCATTTCTAAAGAGATAAACAAAAAAACTTGTGAGCATAAATGTTATATAGATCTTGCGAGCTGCAGCTGATGTAGCGCGAATACCGATGATGTTAGGCATCATCCCTAAAGCTCAACGTTCTTAAAGCAGCAGAAGAGGCGATTTTTCATAGTGACGCCTACCCCCTAGAATCTCGTACATTCACACGAATTATGCGACTGTAAATAAATACCTTTGCAGCGAGTAGATCGCGTAAAAACATTCGCTTCGTATCAGAGGGTGGTTATATTGATTTCTTATGACATCATGAGGGTTGCTAGGAAACTTAGCGCCGGCGCCGCGCCGCCTTCACGAGATCGACCCCTGGGCTAGCATTGCAGACGAGAAAATCGTTGACATTAAGGTCCAGTCAAAAAATATGTGTTAGTTTATAATAGTTAGTGTTTTGGTTAGTGCAAAATGGGCACGGTGCTCAGTTTTTCCCCGCGAGAGCGAAGGCCTGTGTACACAACAAGCTCTACGGGCGATTTTACCCTCAACAACTTTTCTTACGAACAACTAAACAACGTAAAGAACCGTGACTCGAAAAGCAACTGCAGTGTAACAAACTCTAATAATCATAATTTGTGTAATAATATAAACAATAATGAAAACGCTAGGATTATATCTGAGAAAAACGCGCTGGAAAAGAACCTCAGGAAGCATTCTCTTTTCATCAACGCCCTGTCCTGGAAGCGATTCTCCACGACGAACAACAACAAAAAGAAGTTGGACAACAACAAAAACAAAAACATAACCGTCTTTCGGCAACCCCTGGTCGACAATATTCATCCGGTGATCGACAAAAACAAAAATATTCATCAAAACAAGCATGGTTCATATTACTCGAATTCAAAAAGTAGTTCCGCGCTTGCTTTGGACATTGTACGAGTGAATAATGCTAACAATAACACTAACAATCATTTGCACTGCGATAAAGTTGTTAACAAGCAGGTCATTTTGAGCCAAAGCTCTATCAACTCGCAGAATCAGGTCGTTCCTGTAGCTGCACCCAAAAAGACTGTCATACAAGCTTCCACGTCTGAATTATTGAAGTGTTTAGGAATGTTTTTGCACGCCAAATGCTACAAATTAAGAGATTTTCAGGCGGGAGATGCGGTCATGTGGCTCAGGACGGTTGACAGGAGTTTGCTCTTGCAGGGATGGCAGGTAATTTCGGTTTTTGATTTCCCTTAAGGGTGTTGCCCTAATTTAAGTTTGTATCATTATTATCTACATAATGTAGATAATAATGTACATAATGCTTTATAATTTATTTTCATTTTATTATGTTGGTTCGTAATTTATACATTTCAATATATATTCTAAAAAATGTTAAATAAACATTATATTATTACCTACCTATTTAATAACATAACGTAAATATTAACCTCCCAAACAAAACGAAAATATAAGCTTCACAACATTATTTACAAATGTGTCATACTATACTACACTCTCCTACAATAACATTGCGTATTTTATTTTGAGTCTGTTTTTGCAGTATTAGTCCTGTCGCCAGGGGGGGTACAACGGCCTCGTTAATTCAGATGGACTTACTCAAGTTTTTTTTATGTATTTTGACCCGTAGAACACGAATTTTTTGGGTAACAGTTGATCCGGATGTCGATAAGATTGTTATAGACCAAGAACTTGAGGAATCAAATAACAGCGATTTTTGGCAAAACAAAACAATATTTTGTATTTTTTGGGCCATTTTAAGTAAAAAATATTTCTACAAGTTTTTTCGTAGGATGCACAGTTTTCGAGATAAACGCGGTTGAACTTTAAAAAAATCGAAAAATTGCAATTTTTGAACCCGAATAACTTTTGATTAAAAAATAAAATAGCAAGTCTGCTTACCGCATTTGAAAGTTTAAGTCAAATTATATCGGTTTTGATTATTTGCATTGGTAAAAATTTATTTTTTTATTGTTTAACAAAGCTATAAACACGTAGGGTTTCCCGTGCTTTTACATGCGTTTTAACGCATGTAACGTAGAAATAGTCTTGATTGCACTAGTACCTATTCTACCTACTCGTTCGATTTTAAATGAGAAATCATAGAAACATCACTCACGCACTAGTTGTTTGTAGCTTTGTTTAACAGTAACACAATAAATTTTTAGCAATGCAAATAATCAAAACCGACATAATTTGACTTGAACTTTCAAAGGCGCTAAGCAGAATTGCTGTTTTACTTTTTAATCAAAAGTTATTCGGGTTTAAAAATTGCAGTTTTTCGATTTTTTGAAAGTTCAACCGCGTTTATCTCGAAAACTGTGCATCCTACTAAAAAACTTGTAGAAATATTTTTTGCTTAAAATGACCCAAAAAATACAAAATATTGTTTTGTTTTGCCAAAAATCGCTGTTATTTGATTCCTCAAGTTCTTGGTCTATAACAATCTTATCGACATCCGGATCAACTGTTACCCAAAAAATTCGTGTTCTACGGGTCAAAATACATAAAAAAAACTTGGGTAAGTCCATCTGAATTAACGAGGCCGTTGTACCCCCCCTGGCGACAGGACTATATATTTTTTCCCTTTGAAAAGTTTTGTACTTTTTATTGCAAAATAAGTTGTGCTGGACTATTCTATTTATAATCATTATCAAGATCAAGTAACTTATACTACATTCATAATCAAGATGCAGTAGAAATAAACAAACCAAGACACGTTAACTGATACTAGGAGCACTCCCGAATCATAATTTACAATGCATATACATTGTAAATCCCAAATAATGATTTCCAAAGTTTATACATTGTAAATTATGATTCGGGAGTGCTCCTAGTAGCATTTAACGTGTCTTGGTTTGTTTATTTCTACTGTATCTTGATTTTAAATTTAGTTATAGGTACGTATCGAAGAACTACAACAATTTTTTAGAGAAATTAATGAAATATTCTGGTTTTGCTTTATAACATTTAATTAGAAACAGAAACAACAATGAAATAGAACACTTTTTTAACATTGTAATAATTTATTATTTAGTATTCCTCTAGCTCTAGTGATAGCATGTATTCATTTAGACATATGGTTTCTTGTGGAACTCCATTCCATTCCTCCTGTGCAGCAATTTTTAATTCTGCAATTGAGTTTGGAGCTGGATTTCTTGCCCGTATTCATCGTTTTACGATATCTCATACATTTTCTATGGAATTTGCATCAGCACTCATTGCTGGCCAGCCTAGAGAATCAATTCCAACATCCTAAATATATTGTATGGCTCTTCCTGTGCTATGTGCACGGGCATTATCAAGAATTAGCACAAATATATCACACACAATGAAGCCGGCATAAGGAAAACATTCCTGTAAAATTCATTCGAATATTTACCTTAATAAGCTCCGAATGACTATCCCAACTAATGCCA